>NW_010171366.1:20687-36795 GCF_000695765.1 Mesitornis unicolor
GGCCTGGTAATTTATCCAGTTTTTAATCCATCTGTGTCCACTTATCTAACCCATAACTTGTCAGCTTGTCTATGGTGATGTTATGGGAGACAGCAATCAAAGACTTGACTAAAGTAAAGGTAAACAACAGACACTATTCTCACTTCCTCCACCAAGCTAATCACCTCTTGGTAGAAGGCAATGAGGTTGATCAAGCATAATTTACCTTTTGTAAATCCATGCTGACTACTCCCGATCACCTTTTTGTACTTCATGTGTTTGAAAATGCTTCCCAGGAGGACTTTCTCTGTCACCTTCCCAGGGACTGAGGTGTGAATGACTGACCTGTAGTCCTTGGGTCTTCCTTCTTGAAGGCAAGAGTGATATTTGCTCTCTTCCAGTCTTCAGGAACCTCTGCCAATTGCCATGACCCTTCAAAGTTAACAAAGAGTGGCCTCATAATGACAATGGCCAGCTCCCATGGCACTTGTGGGTGCAACCTGTTTGACTCCATGGATCATCCAGTTTGTTTAAATGACGCCTAACCTCATCCTTCTCCATTTAGAGTAAGAGTTTCCCTCCAATCTCAGGAGCCTGGTATTCCTGAAGGAAGGTTTTACTGGTAAAGAACGAGGTTAAGAAAGCATTGAGTACTTTGATCTTCTCTATGTCATTTGTCACTACTTCCTCTCCTCCTCCATTCATCAGTTATTCAAGTGGTAATTTTTCATGGTTTTCCAAACTTGAATGGTCGTATCATAGTTTTTCTAAACAAAGAGTGAGCTCATAAGCGCATCAAATTTATAAGAGATTAACTAAGATAGTGATGTTCAAAAGTTTTCAATCCATATTTAGATCACATAAATCCTGTCAATCTATTTTGATAATTTAAAGTTATTGCCTTCCTTTCCTGACTATGAAATGATTCTGTAGATTACAATCTGAATCAACAATAATGAGATTTTATGTTAAATCTAATTTTATGTTAAATGTTATGTTAGATTCAGTATTATTCACACTTGTGGGGTGGCAGTCATGAGTTCTGTTTTCCCTCAGTTTTTTTCCTGTGGATTATAATCTCTGCAAAATTCAGTTACCATCTCAGTGTTGTCAGTACCATTAACTTCTGTTCCATAATTGTTTCTTTTTGCCTAATCTCAAACCTTGATGTGTCTCTATTATCTAATGGGAATCGTGTTACCTAAAGACTCAGTATGGGTAAAATGGAAGTAATTATCCAGTGTCTTTCCAGATATTGGCTTTCTCGGTCATAGTGAGTAACACAACTATCCTGACTGCCGTTTAGGCCTGTAAGATAGATACCCTCTTTGATACAGATTTCGGCTGCTCCTTATGTAGACAGTTGCAGGCTGTATCTAAAGTTTTCCAGTTAAGTCTGCATGTCCTTTCTAGAAAAGTAATCTTACAAAGTTCGCTAATAGTATGTCCAAATAAATCACAGTCAGTATATAGCTCTTTAACAAAGCTGTGTTTTCCTTTTATATTCAATGCAGTTACTCATCATACAGTCTATTACGATTTCCTTCAAGGACATCATCATATGTTCTCTACTAATGTTTTTATAACACATGGTAATGATAAAAGATCATTAATACCTCTTCCCAGTGAAGACAAAGTCTTTTTCATAGTAGCATAAACAACATAAGGCAAAGCTGTGTTGAAAGTGTAGATTTATGGATGTTTGAAATAAATGTAGACAGGGCTGGAAGTTCAAGACAGTTTCTGAGTGGAAAAAGACCCTTTGAAGACTGACCTTGATAGATGCTGTGAACAAATAGCTCCTGTTTTACTTGAACGACTTCCCAGCATGACACACTTAAGCAACAGTTATATTTTCATCTCTCTGTAACATGTGACTCTTCAGTCACAGGCAATCAGTGAGGGGAAACCAAGTGAATTAAATTGGAATGAAAAACCAGGGACAGCTTAATGTTTTATGCCGGTCATAGATTAACAGTTTTCTGTTTCATGGGAGGGAGAAGAGGCCAAAGCATTCCCACTGGTTTACAGTTTGTGCACTCAGACTTACCGTAATGAAATGGACTTTTTTTCATCAGTATAAAAAGAATTTCTAGAAGCAAAATACTGGCATAGTGTGGAAGTTGTCACTTGTTAAATCTGTATGTGTTCTGTTGGCCATTTAAAACAATCCATAGAAATGGTTCAGCTGACATTTTTCTTGATGGATCAGGATGATATATAAGATGAGAACAAATTCAAGTATTTACCTCTGTAAGTATAAATAATGGATACAGGAATTTTTTAAAGCTATGATAGCTACTCTTTGGTATTTCATCTCTGAAAAAGTGACATTGCACCAAATCCAATTTGTAAAAGTGGCGAAAAAAATCTGCATATTCCCTGCTAAAAATGAACTTTAAAATACATGCAGTGAAAATTAATAAAGATGCAAGTTGTGTGTTTATGGTATACCTGTAAATAATTTTGAAAAGTATTTCATTATGTAGATGTGACATTAAATCTATAATAATACATTTAAATAATGCTTATAGGCAGTGAAAATTATTTAGGAGTCATAGCATTAAAACCTACACTGAGTGGTTTAATGATGTATTTAATTGTTTGCGTCAGAGGAATTTTTCTTTGGGATTAGATTATGACTACCCTTACATTTAGATTATGACAACCTCTCATTCACTCCAAGTGTTTAGGATTTTCCAGGGCATAGTCAAAGATCTCTTCGGGGTTGTGTGTTATGTTGCTGGGATCAGTGAGGTGAAAACAGGACAGAGAGAAGTTGAGAGCTGTGGGATGTGTTTTACAGGAGGAATTTTAAAGGCTGAGTGAAATTACCCTTTACCAGAACAAGAGGTGAGTAAGGAAGGAAATAGAAATAATTCACAGTCCCTCACCTGAGTGGCATTCTCTATATGCTGCAACTTGTAGTGTCCTGTGTGATAAAGATTTTGATGCTTTGTAATAATTACCTTTTTACATTTATGTTTTTGAAGTGTTAAAATGAAAAGTGCTATTTTTTCATGAGGTTTGCTATTACAATGAAGGGGCATATGGGACATTTTTGTATTTTTAATACAAAGAGGTTCTCTGAAACATGAGGAAAACATGAGTCCTAAACATGAGGAAAAACTTTTAAATGAGGAAAAACTTCTTTACTGTGAGGGTAACAGAGCACTGGCCCAGGCTGCCCAGAGATGTTGTGGAGTCTCCCTCTCTGCAGACATTCAAAACCCGCCTGGACGCGTTCCTGTGTGACCTGGTCTGGGTGATCCTGCTCTGGCAGGGGGGTTGGACTGGGTGATCTGTCGAGATCCCTTCCAACTCCTGATATTCTGTGATTCTGTGATCACTTAGCATTTCTTTGCTATCAGTATACAATATAATGATTTTGACTTCGATAATTCAAAACTACAAAGATAGAGTATAACTGATGAATGGTTTAGCTAACGTGTGACTATATTTACTTTCATTTCCCTTTAGTATGTTGGAAAATTAAACTGGAAAAGCTTTGTAATAAAAAAGACTGACTTTATGGAGAAAGGTAATTCTGAGTTCCTATGCTAGAACAACTTCTGTGATTTCTGTATTTGTACACCTACTTTATGAGTAGAAAACATTTGTTGATTGTCACGGCCTGTGAACTGGAACCTCTTACCTCACCAAAACCACTAAATATTTATGATTAGAAAACAGTTGTTATGTGTACAAACTGAAGTAGATTGGTTCTTGTTACCTAAGCTTCAATGTTTCTGTTACAGAAACATCAGTAAGAGTAACAGACCTGTAGTAAGGGCATTATGGCCACTGGCAAGTTTTAACTTCTATGAACATACGAACTGCCTAATTATTTTTGAGGGAAAAGTTGCAGAAAGGCTAGAACTGGTTGTTCCCCTTCCTTTTACCCCCTAACACTTCACAGTTTTCAGCAGCCAGCCCCAGCAGGCCCTGCCAGCCCCAGCAGGCCCTGCCGTCAGGAGGAGCACGCCCTCAGTTCCCAACTTGCTGTCAATAGCTTCAGCTGTCATTATCTGCAAAATACCAGGTGCTTCTGTGTGACCTAAGATCTTAATCACACTTACCTCATATACATAATTTGTATATGGGATCTACTTCGTATTATCAGTGTATTTATAACAAGTAGCTTGATTCCACATCTAGAGAAACTGAACACTGCAGCCACTAAGGCAGACTTGTCTAAAAGCTGCAGAATTTTCACAAGCATATTATGGTAAATTAGCAAGATTTGTCAGCAGAAGTCATTCCAAGATCTTTGGAGCAATTACAGAAAAAATGGCTTATTTTATTTTATGCAGCACTGCAGTCAGTGTTTTTGCAGCCCCTTGAATAGTATTTTGTTAACATGTACTTGAGTCTAGTATTTAATGTTGTTATAAAAGTGAAATCTAAAGCTTTGTTTAATCCTTTGAAGAGGGTAAGGGTTTTGATTTTTTTCTTTCCTGTGTTAATTTTAACTTCAGACATATATATAAAACCTGTAAAGCTGCTGGCATTGAGCCATTTCATCTCACAGTAATTAAAATCTAGAGGTTATCTTCTCTAAGTTTCTTCTAGAGTATTTATTTCTGTCAGTTATGTAGTGGTCAATATGTTGTCAACTTGAGCAAGTGTTTGCTAATTTCTAATTCTTCAAAATTGTTCTGCCTTCAGAAATTGAAGTAGTTAAGTAAGAGAAAATGTATTGATAACATGTTATTAAAATGAAAACTATTACATTTTGGAGAGTATATATTTTAAAATAAATGTATATTAAAATGAAGCTACAGTTATGTATAAAATTTAAATAGTCATTACAGTTTAAACTTGAGCATATATTTGGTAGCTGTAGTAATTCATGCCAGTCAGGTTTTTTCATCTTTTTGGAAAATGCCAGCTTTTGTAGAAATAAAACTAAAAATAAACTCAAAAAGTGCCCAAAATGTTGTGGGTTTTTTTTTAAAAATCAGCCAGATAGCAGCCTTCTGAAAATTATTTTCTAGCTGAGCAATAAAACCAAGCTAATTTACCAAGAATGAAAGACCAGCTTTGGCTGGTAATACATCTTTTTGCACAGGCAGAATAATATCGTAGAAGACCTAAATATTTATTTATAATGCTTTTGTACCCGAATTCCCTGTCATATGTTTCTTTTGTGGGATATGGACCTAATAAATTATGTACTAGTTTATTACAATTTATTATTTTTTAAATCTGACACACTGTTAAGCTATAGTTTTAAATATTATAAGTAAGATAAATACCACCATATAAATTCCCAGGAACGGTTTGCACCTTGCTTTCCTGTGATTAATTTGTATTCCATTTTTATACTTACTTATGCAAGTGACACTTACTTATACAAAAATGAAAGATGTTTGTTGTCCAAAGCTGGGAAGAAAAATGTTAGCGCCTATTTCTTCAGTTCTTCACTTAAAAAAAACCCTCTTACTTTTTAGCCTTCAGTCTTCTATCTTGTCATCTAATTTATGAGAGGCAGTGTTCCATTTCAGTATTTTTCTTATATTTTTCCAAGCCATGGAAAAAAATATTCCTGATTTTGTTGCTTAGTTTAATGGTCTTAATCCACCCTGAGTGGTTTTGTTCTCCAGTTTATGGATTAGCAAAAGAGGCCAAGCCTAATTAGCCCAAAGAGCCGTATTTTTCATCTGATCAGACGTTGAATGTTTGTCCAGTCCGTTGCATCAAGGTGGTTGGATAATGTTTAAACTATTTCACCTTGCAACGTAGACAAAAGATTGGTTTCCATGCTGTTCAGATTTTGGTGGCCAGTAAGAACCTTGAGTTTAAAAGATTTGGTCAAAGGTTAGCAGAAAATGGGCTGTAGTTTGAAGTTCTTTTAGATTTCCAGGATGATATGAATTTAGCGAGACAGCTCTTTTGTTAAAGAGCTAACCTTTGTGATAGCTAAGTCCAGTGAGAATATTTTCTGCTATAATAGCTCCAAAATGAAATGTTGCTTTTATCCAGAACGGGCAGAAATCTGTTTTGGCTGGCGTTTTGTTTTGTTTTGTTTTAAATTAAATTAAATTAAATTAAATATGGATTTTTTCCTGTCTTCCATGATATTTCTGACCATACTAATTTACTTTCAAATCGTACATTTCCCCCCCCCCCGTGTAATTGTATTTGAGTTAGAGTAATGTAGATGCTTTGTATGAGAGCAGTCACATAGGGTGTGTTTGCATTGCATGTCTGGTCCACACTGGCAACGCACTGATTTTCCAGTTTGCTCTATGAGACTCGCTGGATGGATTCTCATGCAGTTTGAAGAGTAGCTTGAGCTTGAACAGTTCTTGTGTAATTACAGTTGCTAAGATATGTCTACACAGATCACAGAATCACAGAATGTCAGGAGTTGGAAGGGACCTCGAAAGATCATCCAGTCCAACCCCTGCCAGAGCAGGATCACCCAGACCAGGTCACACAGGAACACGGCCAGGCGGGTTTTGAATGTCTGCAGACAAGGAGACGCCACAACCTCTCTGGGCAGCCTGTTCAGTGCTCTGTCACCGTCATAGTGAAAAAGTTTGTCCTCATGTTCAGGTTGAACCTCCTATGCTCCAGCTTGCTCCCATTGCCCCTTGTCCTATCATTTACTATCACAGAGCAGAGCCTGGCTCCTTCCTCCTGACACTTTATAAACATTAATGAGGTCATACTTCTACCAAAAACTTCATGGCAGGGCTGGCTTTACACAGCTCTCTCACCCCAATGAGTTACAGTCATTCTACCCTTGTGGCGTGGCACAGAGCAAGAACTTTAAGCTTTCTTCATGTGGGTTAGGTGTGACTATGGGCTTAAGGAGGATTTCAGGCTACAAAAAAGGCTGTGACATAGCCTGGGTTTAAGGCATTAATAATGTGGACGGTCAATGAGACAGAGCATAAAAGCAGGTAATATTAACTTTATAAAGTAAGTTGCAGCTCTGTCATCAGAGAGTTGAGTTCTCTTATGTGTAACTCTCATGGAAACTGATGTTAAATGTGCAAATTGGGCTGACAGCTGGGTGTTCCAGTGGAACACATGAAAGGTTTATTGGAGTTCAGGTCTGCTTCAGCAGCTTTGGCTGCTAAAAACAACATCTAATAATACAAATATTTAAACAGTCATGGCTTTGAATAGTCATGGAAAAATTTCCACCCATCCATTTGGTGATCTGTTCGTGAATGAGCTGTATACTGCTTCGCTTTACTTTCATCCTAACTGCACTCCCACAGCCCCTTTGTCACTTCTGCTTTATTCCTGTTACTTTCCTCTTCATGTGACTTATGCTCCCCTACCTTTACCTTTTGAAAGAAGAAAGCTTATACTTCACTTGTTCACAAGAAATGATTGCTGCCACCTCTTTCAGTACCCTGGGCGATTACCTGTAAGATCATTTCACAAATGAGGGAAAGGAATTCTGAATTACTGTTGCCTCCTTATTCCACAAGATCTTTGGAATGGATGCAAAAGTGTGCAGAATGGAAAAAACACCTTTTTAGATACCCTAGGGTGTCTGAGGCACAGGCATAGAGCTGGCAAATCTGACCCAGAATGATCCACATCTTTGTGGACCTGGGTAAATTAATTTCAGCACCTAACATTCATTTAGGAAATTGAATGCCAATAATTGTATTGTAAATTATGTGACAGCTTTTCGTTGCAGCAATGTTGTTAACTTTCATCAAGCCAAATTCATCAAAATTGGATTTGTTTCTTCAGGAAAAAAAAACCTTAAAACACATCTGAATTTTGGCCTAGAATCTTATTATACTTGTGGGTACTTTGTTGTCTGCCTTGTTGATTGTTTTAAAAATTGAACTGTATTTAATTCTGTGTGCTGTCTTCTGGGAGCTACCTCTATTTCTGTATTACATCTCTAACTAAGTATAATATTGTAATTGTCTCTGTGTCACTGTAGTAAGGCACTTCATTTGATTTTTTTAACCACAAAACTTAAGAGACTATGTTGTGATTCTTTGGAAAATGATTTTTTGTTCCTCAGTCCACTGAAATAGCATCCCTTTTTTAATCCTAGTAGGAAATTTGATGAAGTGGAACTAATTGTACTTCTTGATGACACGGGTATAGGGCTCCGGAGGACAAACCTTAGAGGTCTTTGGCCAGCGTGCAGGATTTGCATAACAGGAGTCAACAGAACTTTGAGGAATAGAAATAAAAGGAAATTATGCTTCTAATTTGGTTACTTTGGCATCTGCATGTTGAAGATGAAAGAATTTTAAAATATAAAGTATACCTTTTGTGTGAATCAGAAATGCAACCAACAGCATTTTGCAGTCACTTTCATATAGTGGTGTGCTCTGGTATGACATATGTTATCCCTGTGCCTTCAGAGAGAAAACCACCCTTTTCGAGAACAGCACTGAATGCAATTTGAAGCAAGATTGAGAGCAAGTATGTGCTTATGATCCATTTGAATAGGAATGCTTTCCAAAACAAAATTATATGCTAGATGTCCAACAACTGCTAAGTTGTAATTTGATTTCTAAACTACATGCAATACTGGCTGTCTTGAGGTTGCTGGATTGCAGTAATGACTGGTATTTATATCTGGTTCGTTAGCATGCCAGTGAAAAATTTCATGTGACAAAAATCCATTTGGCTAATGAACCACCTTTTAATTAGACCTTGAATTTTCAAAAGAATATAGCTAATTTTTTTCCTCGGTATGTAGTACTGGAACAGTTGCAAAAATGAATTGAATGACAGAAATACTTTCAAGTGAATTAAGCAGACTACTTGTTAGGTGCTTAGACATCTACAGCTTTGTAGGCCAATAAAAAGGGCCAGGTTACATAATGAAGAATATTTTCTTCTGTTTCATAATAGAACCTTTTGGGTTCAAGAAAGCCTTGATAAAGCTGAGGTCCTTGTAGCTGCTTCTGGTGGTTTATACAGTTATTCTGATGTGCAAGTGCTATTGAACATGCACGCAGTGTCTTGCAGATGTTATACAATCAGCGAGACGCTAAGCCTGAAAAAAGTCCTTCCAAAAAAGCACTTTAAAAAAATAAAAAGCTGTCCCCAGACTTGACTGCTTTCAACATGCAGATGTGTCAGAGTTGAGACTGAGAAATGTTGCTTGTCACTTCAGCAGATACCGGTTAAAATATGAATAAATACAGACCGTAGTAAAAAGAAATATATGCGGTAACTATTGATGTGAAGTTCTAGCTCTTGTTTGCATTCATTATTCCTGATCAGTAGTTTTAAGATTGCTGCAATTAGCCAGTCTTCTATTATGCCTTACTGTAAAACAAAGTAAATGGGTGAAAGAAAATAGTAAAGAAAATAGCTTGGACCTTAATTTATTCAAAGAAAGTTAAAGTATTTTAAGCAATCTATTACCACTTCCACACCCCCATGTTTTCACAAAGTATTTAAATAGGTGGCACAATTTATTTTCAGAAATACCGTTCACCTCTAGCTTCTTGTGAAATCTATGAAAGCAGAGAATATTCAACAGCTATGAAAAAAAGTTGCAGAGCAACTTCAGTTCCTCATGACTCAGTCAGTGGGGACACTGAGAGTACTGATGCCAGACTTACAGGAGTGTGGACCAGAGTAATCCCTTTCTGTTAGCTACTGCCCTGCTGCTGAGATGTCACTAGGGAGTGTCTGACCACTCCAGAGAGGTGTTCAGTGCTTGCTTTCGGTTCCTGCCTTGGTTAAGCAGGAAAAGTAGGTACCAGTTGTCACAGGACATGTGAAATAGTGTAGCTCTACATCTTTGGGAGGTGAATTATGAAAACATTTTAGGTGTTAGATGGGCTTGTTTGCTTCTTTCATAATTAGATGTAAATATTAGTATGGCTGCTTTCGCAGAAGAGTGTGGAGATTCCTTAATGACTCTGAACTGTGTGATCCTACAGTTACAGAAATGCATTTTTACTAGTCTTGAACACAATTTTTTACTTACTAATTTATTACCTTTCAACTTATATTGAGTGATAGGTGGCAAGTTTGTTATCTTTCCACTTGCACACATGCAGTACTCATGTGGTTAAATGTGTTGACAAGCAAATTCTTAACACCAGGATTATTTTTTATTGCTTATGTCCTAAGGAGCCTCCCTTCCCAGATAAGTACAGCTGTTTAAGCTGTTTGATTATATACTTCGCCAAGAAAATCTTTGAGTGGTACTTGTGGTAGTTACAGTACACTAAAATCTTAATTGGAATCCTTTCACAGTCTGTTTCTTCTAAATCTCCCATCACCTTTCTCTCTCATTGTCTTTTGTCTCATAGCTCTCCCTCATCTCCCTCTTCCTCTCATCTTGATCCCTGACCCTGGGCAACTTTCAGCCAACTCCTCCATTTCTTACTTCCTCTGCTTTGTCTCTCTGGTGTCTTCACTGGCTCAAACACTGTCACTGCCTCGTTTCTTTCTGCCTTCTGTTCACTCCCAAGTCTCACTCCTTGTACCTCAGATATTTTGAGAAGTTTCACTGTTTGTTTGGAGACAAATGATGTCAGCCCCTCCCCATTAAAAACAGATTCTTCTCTGTCTCTTTCAGTCAGTAGCTGTGCCTGACCTGCATTACGTTTGAAATACATTGCCTCTTTCTGAACTATATTCTTGTGCACTGTGTTATTTTGTTCGTTTAGCATCAAGCACACTGCTAAGCACAAAATTTTAGTTGATTCTGTAGGTTAAATCCTTCCACTTTAAAGGGTCTGGCATGGCTGTATATACTAAGTTACAGGATTAGGACATATATAGATCTTAAAAAAAAAAAAAGAGGAAAAAAAAGAACAACAAACCAGTGATGCTTACATCCTACAATTTTCACCAACCTTTCTCTTTGATTTGGCAGCTCCTATGTCAATATTTATTTTGTTTTTAACTATTTAATACTGAAAAAACAATTTCATTATTATAATTAATTCCATATATTTATTCTGTTATCACTTTCCAGGAAGACATCAAGCTAAAATGCATACTTTTGGTATCTTTTCATTTCTTCTATGTTATTGTGTATTAATCAGTGCTTACGGGTGTATATATTGAGGTACATATCTGTAACTTAATAGGTAGCATTCCTCCAGCTGTGAGTTTGAGACTGTCTGTAGTAGGGATAGGACAGGTTACACATTGCGATGAAGGTGTGTAAGATGATATTTTGTTATTTAAAATTATTAATTATTGTTATAGACTACAGTTGGAACTGTTACTGCTGCCTATCACAGAATCTCAGGAGTTGGAAGGGACCTTAAAAGCTCATCCAGTCCAACCCCTGCCAGAGCAGGAACACCCAGACCAGGTCACACAGGAACACGTCCAGGCAGGTTTTGAATGTCTGCAGAGAAGGAGACTCCACAACCTCTCTGGGCAGCCTGGGCCATGCTCTGGCACCCTCGCAGTGAAAAAGATTTTCCTTATCTTCAGCTTGAACCTCCTATGCTCCAGCTTGCTCTCATTGCCCCTTGTCCTGTCATTGGACATCACTGAGCAGAGCCTGGCTCATTCTTCCTGACACTTGCCCTTTATATATTGATAAACATTAATGAGGTCACCCCTCAGTCTCCTCTGCTCCAAGCTAAAGAGACACAGCTCCCTCAGCCGCTCCTCATAAGGGAGATGCTCCACTCCCTCCATCATCTTTGTGGCTCTGCACTGGACTCTCTCCAGCAGTTCCCTGTCCTTCTTGAACTGAGGGGCCCAGTACTGAACACAATATTGGAGATTTGGTCTCACCAGGGCAGAGTAGAGGGGAAGGAGAACCTCTCTGCCCTACAACCACCCCTTCTGATACACCCCAGGATGCCATTGGTCTTCTTGGCTGCAAGGGCACAGTGCTGGCTCATGGTCATGTTGTCATGCTTTCAGTTCTTATGAAGTCATCAAACTTTAATAATTTCTGATAAAATTATGCATATTGTGTGCTTATCTTAAATTGAATTTTTTAAAATATCAGCTGGAATTTTTTACCTACTTGTGTGAAACGGGTTGGAGAAAAGCATTGTTTTAAAAGTGCTACGTTAAAAAAAATACTTGAAGGAAATTTTTAAATTTTTCTGGCAGATGCTTTTTGTCAGGTATGTATTTTTATCGTTCTGTCAAACGTGGCTAAGCAACGGGACTTCAAAAAGAAAAATCATTTGCGCACATCATTGAGTCTTATTTTTTGCAAAGCACTACGTCTGCAGGGCAGTGCTCCAGCCAACCTGTGCTGTTTCTTCCCACCTCCACAGCCCTAGGCAGTGTACAAGCAGCTGTAACCTTTCTTTAAATGAAAGTTGGAGTAGAAGTAGGAAAGGTAACCAAGAAAGGAAGCCAGTGCTTAAGCTCATTCTTGAATTAACAGCTTGGTGAATTCCCAGAGGACGGATTGACACCATGTGAGAGTGCAGAGATACCCAACTGGCGTGGAGTTTGGCTGATGCGCCTGCATTGCATAGTCCAGAATCAGGAAGATTTATGAATTTATGTCTCAAACAAGTACAGCTGTATGCTATAGCTATGCACTATGCTATAGCTATGCAGGGCTTGTTAAACAGAACTCAGGGCTGCATTGAGTAGCTGTACTATTTATTGGTACTATTAGCTATTTTGCTTTTTGTGGGTCCTTCCAGAAGAAAATTATGTTGGAGATCTCTGTGTAAGTGAATTCTCAGAGTTGATTCTGCCCATTCACAGCCTGTTGTCACTCTCACTCAAGATAATGCATATGTTGAAGCAGTCTGGCCAGCATTGCTAATAAGTTAGCGAGAACAAGAGACACCACCTGTCAAATCCTCGCCACATCTCTTGGGTTCTTCTAGACTGGTGACAAATCAGGGATTTTATCCTCTAAGGATAAAAAAAAAAGATTATATTTTTTTTTACCCCTAAGAATCAACAGTTAGTATGGTGTGATCCTTTTGCCACAAAATCTTGTGTATTTTGTCTGCCATGGATGTTAAGCAAGGTTGCTCCCCATTGTCTTTGTTTCCTGATTTTCAGTGTTTTTTGAGCTATTGTGTGTCTCCCTGATGGATAACAGGCAAAAGAACGTCACGTGCAATGCAGTGTTACTCCATGAGAAGGAGGAACAGCACAGGCCGTGTGGTGTAACCTTCTCACCGTCCTCCTCCTATTATCAGAGTGCAGTTTTCCACTGATGAATCATATGCACCAAGGTCTGCATATAGGAAAACCACACCTGGTGTTAGTTAGTTTTGTTGCTGTCAGTAGTATCTCTGGCTATTTACAACGACTATGCTTTTAATTGTTGGTTCTGGTGCTTCTGCACAATTCTATTTATACTTCATTTATACCAATCTTAATGGTTGCACTAAAAATCTTTATATTATAACATTTGTGTAATGTAGAAGTGGCCTAAGTGACCTCTGTAAATAGATTCATCAATGTTAGAGCTCATTTTAGCTATTTATTGATTTAGCAATTTTATGATATATGTCATGCTTTTTCACTTACCTAATGCCCAAAGCAAAGCTTGTCTGTGGTGGCTTTGTCTTTCTGATAGTCAAGAGAAGCATGAGGAAGTATTCTAAAAAGCACATGAGAAAAGTAATGTAAACACAGAATCACAGAATCCCAGAACGTTAGGGATTTGAAGGGACCTCAAAAGATCATCCAGTCCAATCCCTCTGACGGAGCAGGAACACCCAGATGAGGTTACACAGGAAGGCGTCCAGGCGGGTTTTGAATGTCTCCAGAGAAGGAGACTCCACAACCTCTCTGGGCAGCCTGTTCCAGTGCTCTGTCACCCTCACTGAGAAGAAGTTTCTTCTCAAATTTCAGTGGAACCTCCTGTGTTCCAGCTTGTGTCCATTACCCCTTGTCCTATCATTGTTTGTCACCGAGAAGAGCCTGGCTCCATCCTTGTGACACTCACCCTTTAAATATTTATAAACATGAATGAGGTCTCCCCTCAGTCTCCTCTTCTGCAAACTAAAGAGACCCAGCTCCCTCAGCCGCTCCTCATGAGGGAGATGCTCCACTCCACTTTGTCATTAAATAGCTTATTAAATATACTTAACCTGCTGACACTGTTGTCAAGGACTCTTGCAGCCTTTATTCCTAGCTTGCTGCCTAGAAGATGTTAGCTCTCAGCTGAGCAGCTTTTTGTCTGGATTTTTTACATACTTCTTTATCACCCTTACTGTACTAGTCGCAGGCTACTAATCTTCTCAAAGACTACTGCTTGCAAGGTCAAATCTTGCTAAACAAAATAAGGAATAAAGAATTTAAACGAAAGTCTCCTCCTCCACGTTCTTTTAGCTGACTGGCTAAGGCCACAGATCAGAAAACCGGTTGTAAAAAGACACAGTGAAACACTCCCCAAGTAGTAGTCAGCAATTTTGGTGTTAGGAATGCTTCAGTTTTCGGTAGTTGCTTTGAGTGTCGTCTACAACTTATGGTATGTACTAGGATTCCTTCAGATAAAGAAACAGCTGTAAACTCCTTTTGGAAAATGAACATTATCTATTTTAGAACCCCACAAGACTTTTAGCATATGCTTACTACCAAAATCATATGGGAATTGTCAGATATTTCAAAGCCTTATGTAGTATGTAATTGTTGTACGTCCACAAATTGCTATCTTGGGAAATATTGTAAAATTAATATATGCTGTTTGGATGTTTAACTAGATTTCTTTGGGTATTATCCCAATCTGGTAATTACTGTGAGCACTGAAATTCTTTGGCATTAAAAATGAACCTTTCACTAAAAGTTTCCGGCCACTGCAGCTCAGAACCTTGGCCTGAACACTGATCATGGGGTTTGGCTGTGGACACATGAAACCCCTTTGGGAATTGTAAGAGATTCAGAATTTGCACCAAAGCACCAACTGCTTCCTGTGTTACGTCTTCTTGGGGTTTTTTTAATCGTCGTTTCTTTGCTTAGAAAGGCAGTTGTGAGCACTTGGAGAGCATCCTACTTGCACCTGAAAGCAAGATTTGGCCGGAAAGTGACAAGACAGGTCATGCTTGTTATTTGCTCAGTGTAACTGAACTTGTTGAATTTGAGAATCACTGAATCACAGAATCACACAGAATCACAGAACGTTAGGTATTGGAAGGGACCTCAAAAGATCATCCAGTCCAATCCCCCTGCTGGAGCAGGAACACCCAGATGAGGTTACACAGGAAGGCGTCCAGGCGGGTTTTGAATGTCTGCAGAGAAGGAGACTCCACAACCTCTCTGGGCAGCCTGTTCCAGTGCTCTGTCACCCTCACTGAGAAGAAGTTTCTTCTCAAATTTAAGTGGAACCTCCTGTGTTCCAGCTTGTGCCCATTACCTCTTGTCCTATCATTGTTTGTCACCGAGAAGAGCCTGGCTCCATCCTCGTGACACTCACCCTTTAAATATTTATAAACATGAATGAGGTCTCCCCTCAGTCTCCTCTTCTGCAAACTAAAGAGACCCAGCTCCCTCAGCCGCTCCTCATAAGGGAGATGCTCCACTCCCTTGATCATCTTTGTAGCCCTACGCTGGACTCTCTCCAGCAGTTCCCTGTCCTTCTTGAACTGAGGGGCCCAGAACTGGACACAATATTCCAGATGCGGTCTCACCAGGGCAGAGTAGAGGGGGAGGAGAACCTCTCTGCCCTACAACCACCCCCCTCCTGATACACCCCAGGATGGCATTGGCCTTCTTGGCCACAAGGGCACAGTGCTGGCTCATGGTCATCCTGCTGTCCACCAGGACCCCCAGGTCCCTTTCCCCTAAAATGTGCTAAAGCAGTGTCCTGAATGGCGTCAGACCACTCGGTGGCTTGCAGGGCTGCATTAGCAAATTCAGCAAATACATTCTGTACTTAGTACTAGAGTTCCTGTTCCTCAGGTTTCTTGAGCACCCATTGGATGGTTGCACACCACTGAAACTTTAATGTGGTTTTCTCACCTTTCTGCTCATACTCTTGCTCTTTTTTTTTTTCTTTTCCTAATCAAAATTGTACTAGTTATTTTACACTAAGTTAGTGATGAGTATTCTCTTTTTTGCTATTAGGGTTTGTTCTATTAGGAGCTGGGGGTTTTTTTGGTCTAGAATAAATAGATTGAAGTGGAAAAAAAAGCAAACAGTATTAAGTATATGAATTACTGTAAATTTAAACCATTAATAAAAGACAAATTCAATGTCAACAATCTAAATGGAAAGT
>NW_010171367.1:0-31438 GCF_000695765.1 Mesitornis unicolor
TTCCAACCGAGCGATTCTGTGATTCTGTAACGTGGGGCAATGGCACCAATGGGGTCCACTGATCTGCACCTACTCCTCAGACACCAGTGAGATCAAGCATACATTTCCAAGGTACCTCATCTTCATGGGTGGGCACTGACCTGAGACCCCCAAGGTCTTTTAGGTGCTTCTGGTATCTTGTTTCAATATATGAAATAATTGCTTTGACACTGAGGGCACCAACCGTTTTAGGATCATTCTGTTCTCAGCAGCAACTCCTGCACTCAAAGGTGACTTCTCTGTTGAGGAACTCATAATTTTAAAAGTACTGGTCAGTGTAAATTGAGGCAGTTGTAGAACTGGCTCAACAGGGCTTGTTGCAAGTGGACGGGAGCAGGCAACTTAAAACGTCTGATCCCAAACCTATTCAGTCCCAGACGAGAACTTTATAGGACACAATGTGTTCAGGAAACTTTTCCTGAAGAGTTGTAGCATCCAGAAGGGGCCCAACTCACAGTAGCAGCACAGCAGGCTGGACATCACTGGGTCTTCCTGTCACTGGTGAAGGAACACAGATTGGATGAGTGGTCCATCATTTACTATCCCAACATGGAAGTATTAAGCAGCTCAGATGCAAGCACCATCCATCAACAAGAAATGGTTGATTTAGTAGAAATCACATTACTAAGCTCAAAAAAGCATGAGATTTTTATGAACTTGCGTAGAAATTATGCAACAAAACTTGGTGGCAACTCTTTGAAAAGCTAGAAAAAAAAGCTTCAGCAGATTTGCTAGCAGGACTTTTTCAAAATACAGCAAATCAACTTCAGAAGTCTGGCAGCAGCTCTTTAACAGATATTTTTGAAAGATTATTTAGTTGCTCTTTTTCCTTTTCAGCTGTGTGCATACAGTTCCAGGAGAAACTGAAGTATTAACTGAGCATTTTATAGCCAAGAGGTACACTAGGATTAAAACAAGAATCATAGGGAAATCCTAATTCACATGATTCAGAGACAGAACTGCAACAAAGCACTCATATATTAAAAAAAAGTTCAGAAAGCAAGTGCTCAGCAAGCTCCCCAACATGCTTATTCTGCACAAGATTTATTGTGCTTTCAGAGCAGACTTCCTGACACATTAAAATAAGATATTTTAAGAAACTTTCTGGAAGAACAAGAGTGTAGACAGACACGCATGCACTCTTCCTGAGACGTAGCTCAGCCTCCCACACCCAGCCTGCTTAGCACTGCACCCAACCAGATCTCCTGGCGCACCTGCGCACATAAGCATCACTAATCCGCTTCACTCCGAATGAGCCAGGTTAGCTTACAAGTTTAAATTCCCAGCTAAGCAGATTCGTTTGGCCTGAAATAGATTAGGAAGTGCTCACACGAGCAGTTCCACAAACAGATTTGGGATGCAAACAATCTCCTTCGGCAGGGGGACAGGACAGGCGAAGTGGGGCTGTAACCTGCCCTCAGTCTGTCTGAACCTGAACCCAATAACCACGGCAGCCCAGCGACGTCCACCTGGGAAATCAGTAAGAGCTCATCTCAGATTCACAGCCTGTTCTGTTTCACAGCTGCCCCATCAAAAGTGAACCAAGGATATCAACCCTCGTCTTACAAAGCACCTGACATCTACAGCCTACAAAGTTTGAGACATAAAACACATCTCAGGAATCATAAGAACCGTACAAGTGATATTTAAGAGAAAAAAATCTACTCTTATTTAAGCAGAGAACAAGCTGTAAATGCAATTAAAATGGTAAATGTTTTCCAAGGGACAAAGTTATTTTGTTATTTTCGTTTGATAAATGAATGAGCAAGTGATACTTATAAGAAAAATTTCTACTCTTATTTAAGCAGAGAAAAGCTGTAAACGCAATTAAAATGGTAAATGTTTTCCAAGGGACAAAGTTATTTTGTTATTTTCGTTTGATAAATGAATGAGGAAAAGCGTACTGGTCAACTGGAATTGCCAGAAAGATCCTATCTCACTACCCTAATTCGTAGGCTTCCTGCTGCTTTGGCAGTCACTTGCCTAAGTGAGCATCCTGAGAAAGCTCATGAGGACAGATAATTTGAAGGGGGAGGGGGGGGGAAATCCATGCATGTATCCAGATGGCAAATTCACCACAGAATTTACTACTTGGCCAGAGTGCTTTACTCCTAGATTTACTCCCAAGTTGTAAAAGATTTTTTATTCAAACTTCCTAAAGCTGTTAAAAGAACCTCAGAGATTTAAGAAAGTGTAAGCCAAGTCTGCAAGTACCCTGAAAGCATAAGCAAAGAAATCACCGATAAGTTCACCAGCGCCTGGAGATGTCCATGCAAGAGCACGTGCATTCCACAACCGCAACTAAGAAAGGGTCCTTCTAAAGGTAAAGGATTTAGTGGTTTCGCTACCATCATATTGCATTCACACGTGTCTGCTGCTGTTCTGCTACCACTTCTTGTAATTCACGTCTCCAGGAAGGTCTGAGAGAAAATTTTGCCCTATCATCCTTTATCTGCAAGTAGAAAGCAAAGCAGTCAGTTTATACATAGGGAGAGCCTGAAATGCAGGCATATAGACAGGACAGCTAAACCTTTCACACTCATGACCAAAAATAAGGAACCAAAAAGCTAAGCCTCTGAAACCTTTACAAAAAAACCCTTGTCCTTTTCTAAATACCTTTGATGTCAACAAGACTGTGCCAAAATATCCAGTGAACAACTGAGTGGGAGAGGTGGGTGCTTTTGTGTTTAAAGCATCCCTCAGGGAACTGAACATCACCAAGGACTTTCCTGCTCTTTTGATTCGTGGTTATTTTAAATAAAGCAAGGATTTGTAGGCGATATTAGAAGGTAAAATACTTCATGAAGATGCAATAAACGTAACATGATTGAAGAATTAGGAATTTCTAGCTACGAAATACAGCATCATCATTCACGAGTACATGCTGCTTTTACCAAATCCTCATCAATAAACAGCAACAGAAAAGATCACAACTAAACACAGAAACAGCTACAGACTTCTGATATTCACAGACATCGTAATAAAGAAGAAGAAATAAACCACAGGTCAACCTATGCCAACTGAATCTCTTCTGTTCTGGTAACAGCAGTGCCATTCGCTATTTCCAAAGTGATCTGCAGTCAGCCAGGCATTAACACAAAACCCTCACAAACCAACACTTGTAGATCATATGTAGATTGCTGTATGCAGCATACAGTGACCGTATGCTTCAGTAGCAACCAAAGACAGAAGGGGCAGTGAAAGTTGGTAACCAAGTGGCCTGTAAAAGCTCCACCCTGTCTTTTGAAGAAAAATCTGAAGGGGAAGAAAGATTGACTTATTTTTTCCAAGTGCTAACATATTCTACAAAAGGCTCTAGGAAATGAATCTATCCCAGCTTGTTCTCATACTACATTTACCCTTTCCACTATAAAATACCCCACACAACTGAAATGCTTTGCATCCTCAGTACATTTCTGAAGAGTATAAGACCTTAAGATTTGCAGGAGTAGAACAACCACAGAGTTTGCTTCTTATTCAGCACGTATCACCTCCAAGCTAGAAGTACGCTTCATAGTCGGTACATAAATACAAAGTCCAAATGTAGGCACCTTCACTTGCCCTTCATAGGGGGCAAATCCTTTGTCCAAGTACAGGTTTGACAAGTGGCAACTAAGATCTCATGTACTGTCAGTACACACGTACCTTTCCAGAGAGAAGGAGCCAAGCGGCTCTTGTACGGCAGAGCCCATCATTTCTGGTGTCTAAAGGCCAGCATTTGCTCAACAGAATTCACAAACCTCAGATCAAGAAGGAATATATAAAATCTAGATACATAACTACCTTGCAACGGGACAGATCTGCTGCTTTTAAGATCCTCCACTCCTGTTTAAGGAAATTAGAAGTAGTAACACGGGGAAGTGGGACTTGAAGAGATCACAGATAAATTGTGTTTTGAAAAGAAACTTGAAGGTGAAGTCAGAAGCTGTGTGTCACAACTGAGACTATTCCAGGCAGATGTGGCAGCACAGAACGAGAAGCAAACCAAGTATAAGGGGATAGCAATGAAAAAAAAAGTGAAGAGTAGAATATATTATAAAATATAAGGTCTCAGACAAATTATAGATAATTCATTACTAGATATAGAGTAAACAGGATCAGATCTGTTCAGTGCCTGTAGCCAAGAAAGTACATTATTGATCTACCGTATTATGCAGGGCTTGGAAAAAGACGACGACTCAGGAGTAAGTGTTCCAGCATATCAATTTTTATATTTAGTAACAGCTGAAACAAGCAGAAACGGACACTTCATAACATTAGTACTTGATTGTTTATTTTATGCTTCAAGATAAATTGGCTTTGTGCACCGAGAAGAGGAACACTGTCATAAAGGCCAAGAACTCAATTCCTTAATTTAATAATATTTAAAGCTTCTCTAACAATGGAGATGAAGGGAGTCCAAGCAGCATTGTCCTTGCAGCATTTTATTGATACTGTTAGGACAAGACTTTCATCATGGAAACCAACAATTCAGATGTTAAACCAGCCAGCAGTGAAGTTCACCAACCAGACTCATGTCTAAAGTAGCTGCAGCGCTTAGAAGTCTTTTCAAAAAGTCTTCACCTCTCTGAACTCTTTATTTGACATACTCAACATACGTTTGTGTAAATACATGTATGAGCCTGAACTATAAAGGCTGTTTAAAGCACAACCCAAATTTCAGATGGTGTGAGTAGCACAAGTCTTCATTTTCACAAGATTCAATTTACTCAGTGATCTACAGAGGATCCAATGAGAGTTACTGACCAAGTAAACGAGCAAAACCAAATTTAAGACCAGAAGCTTGAAAACAACAGGTCCTCTCACTGTGAATAATAGAGACCAAAAAATGACCTTGGGACAGCAGTCGATTTTACATTATTCAAAAACATGAAATACCAAAAGACTGCCTTTTTGAACGCTACCTGAGAAAATGCAAAGACTGTACTACAACCCTCGCGTGAAAATTAAATCACATGTCCTGTTTGTGATAGATTTTGCCCGATGGCTGTTTGCCAGGCTAAAGAGAAGACAAAAGTCTTCACGTATTAGCAGTACTTGCCTATATTTACAGTTGTAGTAAGTTTTACTGTGGAAAAGAGTGGACTTGTGGTTCTAGGAATATCAATCCTGCTCCTGTGATAGATGGCCTGTCAAGATACAATAAACACCGGACACTTACACATTAAGAAAGAAGCCTCAATTCGTCTAGCAGTAGTACCTGCCTACCTTGGCATCAAGGATACATCTTAACTGGTCATCTGCGAACCTGCTTTTTAAAACTCTAAGTATAGTGGCATTCAAACAGCATGAGCAAACGCACAAAATCTGTTATTTGTGAATAAAAGTGGCTAAATAAAGTGCTAAAATACCAGTATGCCCTTACTGTTCCCTTCTCAAAAAACTATGCCAACTACAACTGCAAGTGAAGTTTGACGCCATCTGTCACCCAATTACACCTTATATAATGTACGTCATCAGGACACTCACCATAGCATCACTCTGCAAGTGATGGCACAACAGTTAAGTATTCAACTACCTACATCCTCCTGCTCATGGAAGCAGTCTAACATCTGTAAAGCTGCATGTGCCAATACCAAACCTTTTCAGATGCAGTGGCTAAAATAAACCGATAGCAGTTAGGCAGCCAATGAACTGCCATCACCATTTTATTTCTCAGCTAGTCCCACAAGCAGCTACTTGTTGTATGCATTATTTTCTACTGCTCCTACACTTTGAATTTTAATTCTGAGTCAAAGATCAACTGCACACATGGGAATAGCATCCACTTCACTCAGTATGCAGAAAGCCAGCACACGGGAAATTTTAGAAGTGTGCTTCCTACATGAGCGGACCAGAGAGGACGTTAAGAGTCTGCTCCATAAGTTACAACAATCCGATGCTGCCGGCTTTGAGCACTTCTGCAATTCACTGTTGCAAACACAGAGCACCAACACAGAGTCAGACAGCCTCACCTACTACTGACTTGTAGAGAAATGTGTGCCCCCTTCGGACACCAAACAACTGAAGTGCTTGGTACTTACTGAGACTTTGTTGTAGGATCTTTGGTACATTTTCATTCTGAATTTGGCTGGATCTACATAACAAAGTCTACACTGACTTAAAAGTAGACAAAATCCCTGAAGATGTCCTGATTAAAATCTTTCCAGAGCCTCTGCACATCCTTAGCTCCACTCTTTACCTTTATTACAGTCCACTTTCATCTTTAATTTTTTGTAAACATAAGTATTTGTAGAGTGTGAAAAAAATCAGATTCTTCTCTGTTCAAGAAGAGCTGAAACTTACCCCCCATTACAAGTCTGAGGATAAATAATAGCTGTTAGGAAATGCCAGACTGCCCTGCTGTGCATTGGCTGACCAGGACCTTCGCATGAAAGCGCTCACCTCCTCAATGAAAAACAACGCCTCCTTTACCCTACAGATTCCTCTTTCTCTGCTCTTTACCCAGAAGTGATGCAACAACTGAGGTACAAGATTTGGCCTGGTGTGTTTAGAGAAAGCGTAGCCACTGACAAAGTGAGCTGATGTCTCTAATGTATCAATGCATGGTTTGTATCTTTGTTCTCTCAGAATAGGGCTCATGGCTGGGTTTTGGTTGGTGGTAGTGGGGGCACTGTTTTGTTTGGGATTTTTCTTTAGATGCCGTGGGGTCATTAAGGATCTGAAACACTCCAAAACCCAAGTCATTTTTGCAAGCTTTGCTGGCCACTGAGTCAATGTAACAGCTCAGAGCCATTGAATGTAGTTTCCAATAAACCTCACTATGCTTTTTTGCCTGTCTCTTTCCACAGACAGAAGACTGTTAATTTACTTTACTTTATTTAAAATTAAAGATCCACAAGAAACTTGAAGGAAGAGTATTATTGGGGTGAAAATTTCATGTAAATGACTAGCATCTTAGAACAGCAAAAGGATTAATGTTATCTGTTGTATACAACAGGACGGAGGAAGCCTTTAATTCAATACTGAAATACAAACATCCATTATGTTCTTCATAAAGAAATATCCCTCTCTTCTGTAAGTTCATCCACAACAGAAGCTATGGTCACCAAACAGCCAGGAACTTCTCAGTCTGGGAATGATTACTCCACATTTCTAACAGGAATCAAACTAGAAAGTGGCCATTTTTTGTCTCTTCAGGATGACAATTTTCCTTACATGCAGTATTATTTTTTTCCCCAGAACTCTGTGGGTTTAGAAGCTCTACAAAGAAGGAGCACAGTGAAAACATGTTAACTACTCATTCTTCTGAAGGAAAAAGTGCTAGGTGTGCAAAATGTTAAGCAAGACACACGAAGTACTTAAAAATTAACCTAACATAGGCATCAGTGCTCCTATCTGATCATAAGAAATTTCAGAAGGAGAAGCTACTAATGTATATGTACACATAAGCAAGATTTAAAAAAAATCTTAGTTACAAAAATGGAAGGAAAAAACAGTTGAGAGGAACAACACTGCAAAGCTTATTCGGTTTTAACTGCCAGTTGTCGCTGCTTTCTTCAGCTCCAAAACAAAAACTGACACCAAGTCAACCGCAAGTAAATAAATACAGACATACAGATATTTAAAATAAATAGACAGATAAATAACACTGAGCCTCAAACGGGCATGAGGAGCAGGTAGAATCTATCCACATTACTCACTTGAATTAGGTTAAGTGGCTTGCCAATTTATGATTTGTTTCAAATTCAGCTGGCACACCACACTAATTCTGATGCCTTGCACTGACTTAGCAACGCGATTTGCCCATCTTCGGACTGCACTGCTTGTGTTACGCAAGATATCTTTCTAAGCAGAAAAAATAATTAGTGACCGACCATTCATCAGTAAATTACAGCTCAAAGTTAATGGCTGTTTTTGCTTTAAAAGAAATAAATTACAGAACTGCTTTCCCAGCTCCTGTACTACCTCTCAGTCTGTGTTGTCTTGCCATTTCCTTTCTTCCTCAATCTGTGCCACCTAACCAGAACCTGCTCAAGAGAAATATTTTGTTTTCACTCCAAATATTGCAGGAAATAGCAGTGAGTGGGAAGGAGACAGAAAATGCTTTGGTATACATTAAGATATGACATATTCAGGAAGCTTTTCTACTCTCCCATCCTGAATTGCAAGTATGGACATAGGTGTTTGGAGGAAGGAAAGATGTAATTTGCCTAATTTGAGGTACAAACTATCAGTGACAACTATGCATCTGCGAAGCAGCACAGTGGGAAGTGGAAAGCAAATAATGGAGGTGACCAGGCAAGCAGATGGAGCCAAAAAGCTTGGGAAAAAAGAAATATAATCAAGCGACAGCTGCATTAGTTGGCACACAGTCCCCAATGGTTGGCAAAGCCACTACACACGTACTTGTGAAGAAGCGGCACAAAAAGAAACTGAAGCAATAAGGTCCATCTTTCTGTAAAGAAGAGGCTACAGAAACCATTTTGTTAAAAAGTGTTAAAAAGACAGGAACCAGATCTGATTTTTATACCAACTCCAGATGTGAGAGTTTAGGTGACTCGCTGTCTTCCCTGTGCCTTATTTCTCCAGCTATATTAAATGGGAATCACCTTTTTAAGGTACTTGGAATGCCCATACATATGTTTTGCCAGCTTTCAATCACTTGAAACTTAACTTTTTTTTGTGCTTTTCCGACAAAGGAAACATTATGTGGAGAAAATGTGATCTAGTGGGAAAACAGCTGAATACAGTCTGAAACTTGGTTTCCATGCTCAGATTCGCTGGGGGCCTGAAGAGGAACCTTTGGCCTCTTCACTTTCAGAGCCTGTTTCCCCATTTATAAAGTGAGATTTATCACATAAACTTCCCTGCAAAAGGGCTTTGAAAAAGTGAAAGGTAAATAAAGGATCAAGAAAGCCGCTGCCTTGTCAGTCCAACTTCTTCCTGCACATACAGTACCACAGAGTCTCACACATCCATTTCTGTCATCAGGGCCCATCGAGAGACCCACAGAATGCAAACAAGGTGTATTTAGTGAGGTCATTTTCCACTCTCATTCTTCAGTGGAGATGTATTTTATTACACACATTTTCTAGGTTGCTCAATGCTATGCTATGTATGTATGTTTCATAGTTAGCGTACCAACAAACATAAGGTGAAAGAGTGATTTTGTCTCCCTTCTACAGACAGGCCTGCACAGACTTCAGCAAGATCAGCAATGCTGAACTTAACCGTGGTATCAAGTTCCTGTGAAATCCAGACTTGTATCTATGGCAATATCAGAATTCAACGCACAGCTACACTACAGCTCTGGCTCTTCAAATTCAGTATTTTTGAGCACTACGCTTCTTCCCTCTTCTCACTTGTGGCACCCAACACCAGACACCTGTGCTGACTGCGAGTTTTCCCATCCAGGAGGGCCCCATGACCAGGCTAATGCCTGGCCTTAAAGCAAAAACAAACCAAGAGATCATAAGGTCTATATGTCAGGCCCAGTTAGATGAGAAATTAAGAAAAACACACACACATTATCAGAGAGAAATTTAATTTCCAGCATTTCTGTCTCCTCATTACATCATTCTCACAAGACAGCACAGAGTCACAGAAGGGATGAGGCCTCTAACCAGTCGTTAGATATCAGCTAGGAGGGAAAGCTGTATTTTAGTCTTGCTCTTTCTGTATTACTCCTCAAATTTTTGAGGGATACCTGGAAATAGCACAGGGAGCATATTCTGGTACTCGAGCATCTCTTTTCCAAACTGAGGGGGAAGTACACCAAATCTCCAAAATCACATTCCTTCTTGCTTGCTTTCCCCCTTGTTCCCGGTCACACAGTGGCCTGCACACCACAACCGAGATGGAAGATGCCCCCATCCAATTTCTCAGCACTCTCCTAGAAAAGCAAGAAAGGTGCATTTACACCCTTGGAGAATGGGGAAGAAACTGAACCCGGCCCTGCTGTAGACGTTAGCTCTTATAAAAGGGTAGGCACTACCACTAACATCATTCTGGAAAGACCAAGTGGAGGTAAGGGGTGCCTTTATAAATGCTGAATGACAATGGCTCAAGTGAGAAAAAAAGCCTTAAAAAAAGCAAATGAAACAGTAGTTGCAAGCACACAGTGTGTATGTGTGTAAAAGAGAAGGTTACAACCTTTCATTAACTCAGATTCATCTGAATAGTTTTTAATATAGTGAACTCTTACTGACTCACCCTGAAGGCGAAGATCTTGCTATGATTTACCTCAAAGCAATTTTTTTATTGTCAATATTAAGTTGCTGATAAAAGTGAGGGATTTAAAATGTAAGTGCTGACACAACTACAGCATTCTGCATAGCACAGTGGCACAGCTATAATTAAAAAGACAGCCTACATCAAGTAAAAAGCCTCACTGCAAACCTTTTTAGTGGATCAATACAATATAATCAGTGATATCTCAACAGGGAGGATAAAGAAAAAAAAAGCGGCTTCTTATGGAATTAAGAAAAATTATGTCTATTAATAAAAATACATACATCTTTTGAAGTCTAGGGAGAACAAGTTGTTAAAGTTACAGTCTGATTCTAATGTTAGCCACAAAGCACAGCATACCAATATCTGAGATTTCTGCTTCACTACAGTATAACTGCAAAGATAGTTAAGGCAACAGAAGAACGGTACTAAAACTAGAATAAAAACAGTGCTGGGGAAACGATTGTTTGAAAGCTTCAGAAAATAAGCTCTGAAAATATGTACAAGAAAAAAGATCATTTCAATCACTTCACCAAAAAGTGAGCAGAGTACAGCATTCAGCTTATAAGGATATAATATATTTTTAAGCAGCTGAATGTTGCAGGAATGACCAGAATGGCTCATACCACACTGGCTTTATTCTTGATATGTCTCTAAATACCATTTACTAAGGTTGGAAGTCAACAAGCTCCAAGTCATGGCACAAAGTCTCAAAAGGTAAAGTGTGGTACTTCGCAAAACAAAAAATCATTCACAGGAACAGGAGGAACATGAAGCTTCCAGCAGGTGAGGAGTTTCTTGCAGGGCTCTCGAACCAGCCAAGCAAAGCACGTGTGTTTCATTTTTGCTGCATTGATATTACTGCTCAAGAATCTGAACATCTCTATTGCTGTGATGGCATTTCACTCTCCATAGCTCATTGCTGTCTTGTGTAATTTAATGAGTAAAAAGCAACCTTTTTAGGGAGGGGGAGTATGGGGGTGAAAGTTAATAAGATTGTATACGAAAAGCTGGTTTGATTAAAATTGACAATATTTAATTTGAACCCCAGAATGTCATAGTCTTTAATACTATTAACAGAACTGTCTGTCTTGTAGGGCTTGCAATAACATTTTTAAGAGTGACTGCGCTCAAATCAAGTTGTCAGGCAGTTGGGATGAAGAAAAACACTACCATTCTGGTAAACCACTCCAATTAGGACTTTTGGGAAAGTCATTTATTTCTGAAATTGATCTTTTTCTTTCTAAACACAGGTTTGAGAAAGAGGACATTGCAATGGTTTTGCTATCTCTTACACTGCCGCTGTTCTGATAATAACAATATTGATGGCAGTAATAGCATTTTACCACAAAATGCTACTGTTTACTGGGTTGTCATCATTTTTCCTCCTTTGCCAAAAGCAGGAAAGAAATTAAGTGCTGCTATTTTAAAAAAAGGTAAAAGAGAGAAACCACTGCAGCTTGACAAAGACCCAGGCAAATTGAAATACTAATATAGAAAGGAAACTTTAGAGAGTTAATAGATGACAATGCAACGAATGCAGATGGGCCAACTAGATCATCGTAAGGGTTCCTCTGACCTTAAACTTCTATTTGGCCTTTCCCCTCAGCTCAGCTCCTCATCCTAGTCTGTTGTCTCCACACACAGAAGGCTTCTCTGCACCCTCGCCACCATCTCCTCATTCAAACACCCCCAAGGAAGGCTCTCTGCCACCAGATTATTCACAAGAAAAGGTCCGTCCCTATTTCAAGTTAAAGCTATTCCTTGGAGTATTCACAGCCTATTTTACCCTCTCAGCCCACCTACGCTGAGGAAAAGCCAGTTTAAAACAAATGAAAAACCACCCTATAAACCAACATCCATTCATAAAGATCACAGGCCATACTTTGGAATTCAGCAAAGTCTTCTTTCTTCTGTTACCTTATAATTACACCAGCCTCTTAACCCAGAAAGTGGACGTAAGATGGCACAACTAAAGAAGTTCTGAAAAATACCTGTCTGCTTGCTCAGCTGAAACACTTCATGCCATTGTTACATGACATGTTACTTGGTTTTGTTGTGCCATACGCAAAATATGGGAAGTAGGTATCTCCAAAGGAAATAGAAATTAGGAACTTTTAGTCTTCAGCATACGTACAATGTAACATTTAAACATAAAAATCCATTTACAATAAGAATTAATCTTAAATTTACTAAAGGTCTTGTCCTAAAAAGGCATACCTGTTCTTCTTCTATCGGATCTATCTAGATTTATATTTTTTTCTTCATTCTACCAAAAGAAGGCTTTGATTTTTGTTTTGTTCTTTTTTAAAACATTATTCTTAGCAGAGCTAAATTCAGCCACGTGGGAGTTACCAGGTTCCTTTTAGGTACATTAGGACTGCTATCTAAAATGGGAATTATGATCACAAATTTTATTTCAGAGAGAATGAAGCCCGACATTCAGATCCCACGATAAGTTTCTAATGACACCAATTTGGAGGGCAGCTGGAAACAAGAAAACACAAATCCCAACTATAACTGTTGTGTGTGTATATAAATATATACATGTGTGTATATAATTATACAAATACACACACGCACTGCATGTTATCTGCAAAAGTAAAAACGAAACTGTGATTCAGCAGCTGTGGAAGATTCATACATATGCAGATAATAAAAGAAGTGGTCTAAGGCAATAAACTCCCTGCCTGTTTCTAGTTCCTAGGTCCTTATAACTTACAGCTTCTCCCTCAGTATCCCATCTTAAGCTTCCTCAAGTCTTCCTCAAATTTCATGCAGGACTCCTTTATTTATTTTATATTTATTAAATATTTTTTCTTCTCCACTACTAGTACTTTTCCAGTTTGAGATAAGGGCCAAACATATAACAACACAGTTATCTACATTCTTATAAAATGAATATGCCTGACAAATTTTGGTATGCCATACATCCATTTTCATAGTCGAATTATTTTATTCTAGACTTAAATCAAGTTAGGTTTAAATGAGGCCTTAAAACTATCTGCAGTTGCAAGCAAACTACTATTTGTTCCTATCGAAATCACCAGGAAGGGGGTGAAGCTATTTATCAATGTAGTCAATTCCTCATTAAGTTATCAGGTACAGGAGCCCTCAACTGCTCTGGAAGGTCAGGGAGAGTGAGAAAACTAGTTTAAAAGATCATTATCTCTTGTCTTTAGCTACACAAATAGCAGAGAGGGTTACACTCCAGATTTCTGCATTAGAAACACTTTGCTGACTGCCAATATCCCAACCCTATGAGTTAAGAGCTCTAGAAATAACTTACTCTTAACCTAACTAAGTAGCTCCCAGAGTCATGCAAAATTTCACTCATTTTCTAGCCTCTTCTCACTTCAACTCAACCCCCCCAAGTATGGTGCAGACAACGAGCACCCCAGGTATCAGCCTGTCC
This sequence comes from Mesitornis unicolor, assembly GCF_000695765.1. Taxonomy (NCBI): domain Eukaryota; kingdom Metazoa; phylum Chordata; class Aves; order Mesitornithiformes; family Mesitornithidae; genus Mesitornis; species Mesitornis unicolor. The sequence goes on from NW_010171367.1 coordinate 13,628, forward strand.
CCCAGAACTGCTCCCCTGCCCGGCCACACTCCCCCAAAACCATCTGCTCCTTCTGAGCTGAGAGCCAAGACCCCGCTTGCCCTGCCTGGACCAGCTGGGGAGGCTGAGCTGCTCCTGCTCCCTGATGACGCCATTTTGACATATGTTTGCTGCTGATGACGCCATTACAGCATATGCTTGCCACGTCCAACTCCTCATCAAGTGCTACCCGGATCTCTGTAACGCTGGGTCAGAAAGGAATGAAGGTCTCTGCTCCATTTCCAGAACACAGAGGAAATATCAGAACTTCTCAAAGGGCTGAAATATTTCACAAGTGTTACACAGGGATTTTTTTGCTTATTGTGCAAAGAGATCGGTAAACGGCAGTACAGGGTTTTTCCTACTGGTAACAAACACTTCCAGTTCCCCTAGAAGCTCTCGTATGGTTATACAAATCAGCACACACACACACAAAACCCCAGTACCACCACATTTCAGCAAAACTCAAATTAAACTAGACTGGTTAAAAATTAAAGTCCTTCCAGGAAACATCATTTCGTCAGTATTTCTCTGGGAAACACCTCTAAGAGTTCTGTTAAAGCAGGTAAAAAGTATATTAGCAGCATCGATTTTTATAAAATCGATATAATTCTCTCACAAGCCTTTTTTAAAAAAAAATAGAGTAATTTAATTTCTTGGAAGATTCCATTTGCTGACACTTAAGAAGACACAGTAAACATGGGATATTTTAGGTCTACAAACTCATCCTGCTAAATGGCATGCACAATTAAATCAATTTTGGGAAAAGTTGAGGCCTAATTACATAAAGCAGCACGCTGTACCTAAGGACTAGGCTAGGACATGAGGGTGCAGGGGGAGTTGGGAGCTGATGCTGGGGCACAGCAACACATACCAGTATTTACTACTATTTCAGTAACGTATCACTCTTAACAGAAGGGCCCTTTTCTCTTTCCTGCCCTAGCTACAGCTTCATAAAGTTGAACATTTTGCAGTGCAGTTTTGCACATGAAATGCTACTATTTAAGAAATAAGAGCGTATTTTCCATTTTCTCTGAAAAATGTAATTCTTTCCAACTATTTTCCTCAGTGTCTGACAAAGATTTTTCCCCTTGAACTTCAGAACATAATGCATTTAGCTCTTTATCATTGTGTTTAGAATCACAAAATACAGCAGATCATAAAACCTCTCTCACAAGTACTTTTATAAATTACAATACAGTCACAAAATTCCTATGTAGTATGAAGGCAGTAGTATATATGTAGTATATTTCTACATCGTATAACCTTGAGAAAGATGTATAAAAATAAAGTAGAAGCAAACTATTTAAGGTGATTTTTCTCATCAAGTCAAATCAAGTTAATAGAGGTGATTTTAAATTATTCTCTCTCAAGCCAATAGCTGCATTTCCCATTTAATGTAAATAGCTGAAACTCTGCAAGATTGCTGCCTCCTACCACATCTTTTTAAAAGTCAAATCACTGAACTCCATTAATGACTGAGTAAACCCTGCAACACGAGCTCAGGGAAGTGCTACCCTCTACCACCACCACCTTTGAACACTGTTCCTCTCCAGGTACAAAAAACACGTCTGGGCTCGTTCTGCTACTCCAACACAATGACCACTTCTTTCAGACTGAAAAAACGCACTGTACAATTGAGAAATGGGAATTTGGTTTTCTTTTCACATGTATAAATTGGTGAGATAGAAACCTATTTCTGCAAGGGGACCCATGATCATTTCACAAGGTAAGAAAACCAAAATAAAACAAATGACTGCAGAGAACCTGAACGTCAAGATATACACTACATGAATAAACGTGGGAAATCGTAGTATATTCCCCTCATTAGGAAAAAGGTATAGCAAATATATGACTGAGAATCAATTTTCTTTTAGTCATCTTCTCTGAAGTATAAATGGAAAACAAAATTAAAGTCTATTAGCTTAAATCAAGTGTTTCCTGCTCACTGATTTTTATGAAGTGAGAACTGGCTGAAAGATTTTAACTTCTTAGTTCAGTTTAATCACGATGAGGTTCAACGAATTCAAATTCAATCACCTTGAATTACTTCAGGCCACTTAAATCACTGTATATATGATCATTTGAGAAACTGTTATGTGTTTGATCTTAGCTATTAGCAATTTCATTGCCTGTTGTACACAGCACACTGATGTCCTCAAGCCAAAGCGAGCGTCATCCTCTAAAGTTCAAACTGAAGTTGTCTTATCACTGCTTCCTACTTCTATGTCCACGGAAAACTCTTCTGCTTCCTGATCCAATTTTATCCCCATTAGTTTTTACTCCAAAACAGGCACAACAATTAAAAACCATGTTTAGTAACTCAATGGGGTGACAGTTGTTTTTTTGGTTTGGCTTTTGGACTTGGCTTTTTTTGGTATAAGTTTTCATTCTTATATGATATGGCATATGACAGTGAACGAGCACTCAAAAGGGCCTGTTTATTCTTGCACAATAATGGAAAACCTAAGAAATTTTAAGTGAAAAGAACTAGGTATAAACTGTTAAGAGCAACAGTAACATACTCTGTGCTCATACTATTCTCCAATTAACCTGGAGGTTAACGGTACCCTATGTACCTTAAAAGCTCTCCGTGTGAGTTTAACAACACATTTCCATTTCATCAGCCCGAGATAGCTTGGTCCAAAAGTTAAGTTCCCCAATTTCATTCACTGGATCACAGCTCCTAATGACTTTTTCTACAGTAAAATCCATATTCTGATACGGAATGGTTTTTGTTTAGTTCACTTTGGTTTGTTTTCTAATTAGAGGCAGACTTCTGCTTTCAAAGCACTATATATTAACCAGAAAATACAACATTTAATAACAATCCACAAAGAATTGTTATATACTTTCCTCTAGGCACAGACTTGGACTACATTTAGCATGGACCAAATTCTCAGGAAATGCATAAAGCACATGCATTAATGTGGTTTAAGTGGCGATCAGGAAAGGGGAGAAGTTGACACGCATGAAGTTGACTAAGACAATTTTCAATTCTATGCAGAAGGATTTTACAAATTTGGAATCTGAAGTGTCAGTATTGTAAAATTTCAATGAATTTCCAGTGTTACTAGAGAAGCTTTTTCTTCTGACAAACGTGATGTTTCATCTTTGAGCACCTAGCAGTTTCAGAGCAACTCGAGGCTGCAATCAAAACATCCATTAGAGTCCTCCACGTTTCAGAACAAGCAAGCAAGTGGTTGTCAGTGCAGCCAGTATATCACCTGATCCTATTACAAAATCAATTACTGCAGCACATTTCTATTGCTACACAACCTGATAATGGCAAAATGATATTGGATAGCTACGGCAAGGTCAAGAAAACTGCTAAGAACATCTGAAATTTGTCTTCTTATCATGTAAGTCCAAATTACACAGCATCCTTCTAATGGTAGAGTTAAAATTTAAAATATAGTTACCTTCTTTGGCTGATTGAGACATTCAATGGATAGTCTCTGCAACTGCTCTGATGTATGGCTGCACGACAGAAGATTGGAGCAGCAGGTCGAACAGCCCAGCCTCTTCATTAAAGAAGAAATAATGCTGCAGCCACAGCCACACATTGACTTGCTCATCAGACGAGTTTATTCCTAAAGAAATTAGGACTGGTACTGTCCCATAAAGACTCAAAACTGGTCAGCTGCCTCATTCTGCAGCCCCCTGGCTGAAATTAAGACTGCTAAACAGAAAGGGAAAAAAGCAAGTGTTTCTCAAAAAAAATATCAGCCAGTCTCATCAGCAAGTAATACCTCATATTCATAAACCGTGTACATTTTCCCCTCTACTCCTCTTTTGCAAAGTAAGCTGCTTGGGAAAGACAGACAGCTGCCTGCCAGAGGAGTGAACTCGGGGATGGCAATCTCTCCAAACTGCTTGCTGACTGTTCCTGCTCTGGCTCTCGTCACTTCAAGTCTGTTTTAGCCTCCCCAGCAGCTCAGCCTATCCAGCCTGGGCCCCGGCCAGAGGAGGCTCCACCGGCAGCCAACAGCCGACAGCCCCACCCCGCACAGCCCCGGCATCCTCAGCATCCTCCCCTCGCCCTCAGCACCCCCGGCTCTCCACTCCTCACAGGTTACTGCACACGTCCAGAGCTGCCGACCTTTTGTAACGTCCCTGCTTGAAAAGGACCTTCCCATTATACAGGGGAGCGACGAGACCTGTCTGACTGCTACGCTCCAAGACTGACTATTTGCAACATCTGGGAGAATGAAAGAAAAAAAGGCAAGAAGTCTTCTTGAAAACTCTGAATGCGTGAGAAAAATGCTACCCAGGTCTACCAGAAATAAGAATGGCTGCGACAAAGCTACGTGAGTGAGAACAACACTAGGAAAAGCCAACAGAAATTTAAACCCAGGAAGAAATGAGTGTGAAAGAATCTAAAGCAGAATGTCAAAAGGTACCGCAAACTCTCCAAGCAAGTTAAAGGCAGATCATAATGAGCAGCTTCAATAAAGTCTTCGAGGAGCCCTTCGCTCCAAGAAAAACAGAAAAGGCAAAACTAATTCAAATGAGCAGTCAGACACAAACAGCTCTTCTGACCTTTAAAGAAGTATACTGTGCTCAAAACACAATATTGAGTACCTCTCTAATTTAACACGTTAGCAAATTACTGCTGGCAGTGTTTGCTCATTTGCAAGAGAAACTAATGCAATAACTATATACTACTTCTTCCTTTCCATGTTAAAAAAAAAAGCAAGTAATATCATAAAAAGCTCCTTTTAATTGGTTTGAGATGGTATGCAATACTATTTCTCAAAGTAGAAGGTCTCACATTAACACAACTGCTTAACCTGATTACAGGATAATCTGACTTGAAATAATTGTCACTTACATTTAGAGAGCTATCGATGCTTGTTCAATAGCATCCTCTTTAGCAAAAGGCTAAGAAAAATGCAAGTGACGTGAAAGCAGCTGAAATTAATACAGTCACAGAAAAACTTCTCATTTTCACACTGCATTGAAAGCGTAATTTCCCTCCTGCTCTCTCTCCCCTCCCCTTTACTCTTTCTCTCCCCCCCCCCTTCCTCTTTCCTTGGTTTAAAGCTGAACTGAGCCTCTCCCTTCACCTTCCTCTGCCCTTTTGGTATCAGGTTTCTATTACATCAATTTCCAGTAGTATCCATATATAAGCATGCACAACAAATGGAACGACAGGAAAAAAAAACCCCTTCCGTAGATAAAGACTACAGATGCAAACAAGCAAAATAATGCAGTAACCTTTTACTCGCCTGCTGGAGGTACTGTCTGCTGCATAGAATTTTAAATCCTCATCTGCAGATGCAATTGAGCTGGTATTGCCAAGGACTCTGCTCTTCCTGTGCCGATTCTACACGGCTATTCATCGAGAGAGCACAGAACACAGAAAATTCAAAGTAATATCAGGTGAAATTGCTTAAATGGCTTGAAAGGAACCAACTTCAAAAAAAAAAATCAGCTGTAGCTGTGCCCAGCCACATTTCAGAGATCTGTCAGACACATTAGTGAAGAAAGTCTTATTGCTGATGCAGGCTTGCCAGCAATGTGCAGGATGTGGAAGCAGAGAGAGCTAATGAAAAAAATTAATACACAGATTTAAAGTGCAAGGATCATGCTCTAATGCTCAACATTTCACATGTCCTGCATACCACAAAAATCTCTTTTCACAAGCATCTATTGTTTATAAAGCTAAGAAAACGTTGTTAAAAGCAACCCCCACATTCCCCTACTTCAAATCCTGCTCTCTCAGTAGACTGCAGATCAGTTCGAACACAAATGTTCCTGCCGTACCTGTATTTCTGATAAACAGAAACAAAAGCTTTTTCCTTTCGTGGCTCATAGTTAAGTGTTACACAGATATCTTTCATAACAAGGAACAGACAAAAGGAAAGCATCAGTATTAGGATAATGGTTTTGAGTCTAACAGGGTTAGGAAGTACCACGGTACTTCACTAGAATCTGTATTATTCTTGGTGGAGATGAAGTGCCAGCAGTGAAGCCTGCTATTCATTATTTATGAATTTTTCCCCTCCTCATGTCAGCCTCCTTAATGCACTATTGATCCCAGGGCACATGCAGATAGAGCCAGTGAGAGACAAGCACGGTTTCACAAAGTACCTGCAATGTAAGTTAATATTTTTAAGAATATCAAAGTAATATCACTGTGGGATTTTTTTTCAGCCTATCTATGGGAGAGCAGAACTGAAGTCCCACTGACAGTGACATAGTTAAGAGAGATGAACAAAGTTTTTTCCACCCCAAACACATCCTATAGCATCATCTGAAACATGAAAACAGACTTGCTTAAGTCTTACACTGCTGTTACTGCTATATTTTGTTTCTTCTACTTTTCTAGAGTCCTATCAGCAGAATTCCCAATATGTCTTTGCTCCCTATGACATGTTTCACCTGAAATTAATATCGCTTGCTATGAATCATTTTTGTTACTCGCCTGTTTCAAACTACAGTATTAAATGCAGAGGGTTCTCCTTCATAATATTCACTGACAGGACAGAGCCATGGAGACAACATCCTCAGAACTGTGGTTACCTTTCAGAACACCAGCTCCTTTTGTCATTGTATTTGCTCTCATGACTTCCACAAACTTTGTCAAATCCAAACTTAAAAACACAGCAGAATTTTTACGGTTTTAAAGAAACTCTTCTCATACAAATAAAGCTTTCTTGTGATATTCTCCATTACAAGTCACAGACTGTTTCTGTTAAAAGAAAATACAAAGGAGAGATGATTTCATGCTACGCTAAGGCCATACTCTCCTGCACGCTAAATCTCAGTGGGCAAACAGCCAGACACACTCTTAGTTAAAGAGCCTGGATGAGATATCACTTGGACACAGAGCGAAAAAGACTGGAGACCATGAAAAGTGCAAGTACCCATTAAAAAAATGATGTGCAGAATATATACTTCACTTAATTGTTCTCAAGGATATACATATAGAAACAATATATCAATTACGAAACGCAGTTACTGAACGAATAATCAAATACATACAACTTTGAACCGAGGGAAAACGCTCCCACAAAAAGAGATCTTGCCAAATCAGCGTAGCACGATTGGTAATACACGACTGGGGCAAAACCACTATACTATACCACTAATCCATGTACAGTTACCAAGATCTAAACATACTACACACCTGATACACAGTAAGATACTTAAACTGAAAAAAAGTCAACACATTTATTTGTTAAATATTCAGAAAACAGCAAGAGAAGCTGCAACTCTACCGGGTTTAGGAGGACAGAAGCCACTTTCCACAACAGATGAACAAGTTTTAGGGCAACTCTTCACAAGATAGTCGGAAACACCAGGGACACCACATGCCCTGGCCAGCTCCCCCTGGTCTGTCTGTAGCTGATTCTGCTGTCTCGGAAAATAAATCCAATATGCAGAGCAACCACCTACATTCTGCTTCTCAATAGCTGGTCAAGACGAGGTTGGTACACTTCCTTGCAACTAAAACCTAACTTTCAGTACAGTCACAATATACATTTGTTTGTGCAAGGCAAAAATTAGTACATGATAAGATGTTGGTCTTCTGAAATTATTTTTCAAGTGAAGATGATAGCAATCTGAAAGAAATTCTATAAACTTCATTAAAACAATAAAAACTTATAGCGCCATGAACAGAACCTAAGCAATATATTTCTTCGTAATCCAGAAAGCTGCTTTATCGGTACATATAAAGGACTAAGAGTCCTTTCATACACCAGTACAGTAGGTAAACAGGTAAAATATAGCTTCTAATTGAAGGTTTGCTACTGGTAATAAAAACTTTTTAACTCCACCATTTGGAGAAGCAGCAAATTGCTTTATATATTACATCATCTGCTGCACTCTCAGGATTCCAGCTTAAAGATGTCAAAAAGGTCCTCGGATGTTTGCGTTCTCATGTCAAAGAGAATAAAACAAAAGCAAAAGATTTAAAGTTTTTAAAAGAAAAAGCCATCACAACAGACAAGTACACTGTTCCCTGCAACGGCCAGATTTCAAAGCAGTTACAGAAAGGGTGGAAGAAGCCACGTCCAATTTCACCCAAGACACAACGTGACAGAAGTGGTGGTTTTCAGCCTCATCAGCTTTTCTCAAGGTCCCTTCCTTCTGTTTGGGTGGGGAGAGATGAATGGGCAATCAAACTCCGGCTCGTTCTTTTCCCTCTCACACAAGAATAATCACAAAAAAAGGACTGAAAAAGTGGGAGACAACTCTTTTTGTCCCAAAATTGTGCAATTTGTACATGCTTATGCAAACAAACAGTGGCTGCACGTCCTGAGACCTGCATCTCATGCTTGACCCCACCACGTTCATGACAGGCTTTTTAACTCAGAAAACAAAACATACAAACAGCACCTCTCTCCAAAATACAAACAGTGGTGCTCCTCTCAGCTTCACCCATAGAGATAACAGGAAAAACCGCAGCCTGAGCATGTGAATACCAGGCTGTGTTTCCTTGAACACTTCTGGACACCAGTGGCCTTGCCATCCTACCCTGTACAGCACAGGCAACGTGACCCAAACCCTGGCTTCCAAGTGCATGAAAGCACCGCAGTGCCGGCAGGTTTGGGGCCTGTCTTCCACTATATTTGGTTTAAGTGAGGGGGTTTTTTTGGTAGCATGCGAGGGGCTATGAATATGGCTCCTGTAAGAAGCTGCTAGAAACACCCCTGGCTCCAATTCGGACCCACCTCTGACACAGGCCAAGCCAGCTGGCACCTCTGCAAATGATATACTTAAGAGGGGAGCAGCGCATGGCCTGCCTGCCCCAACCAGTGCGGCTCCAGCTTGGCCAAGCCAGGCCAGTCTAGCCCAAGCTGAAACCAAAGAGAGCCGGGAACTCTTCAAGAACCAGCATAAGAAAGCTGCAGCAGAAAGAGGGGTGGGATGTGAGAGGCAACTGCACAAACACCAAAATCAGTGAAGAAAGGAGGAGGAGATGTGCTGCAGCAGAGGTTCCCCTGCAACACACAGTGAGACAGCAGGTTGACCTGCCTGCAGCCCACGGAGGTTGTATCTCATTTTTCTACTCTGATTTTACTGGTATCAAATTAAATCGTTTTGGTTTTCCACAAGTTGAGTCTGGTTTTTGTCCACGACTGTAAGTGCTGAGTGATCCCTCCTTGTCCTTTGTCTCAGTCCACGAGCCCTCTCTTACATCTCCTCACCCCACCAGGGAGGATGCAGGAGTGAGGAAGAGCTGCGTGGTGCTCAGTTGCATGCTGAGCTTAAACCACAATGTTCACTCATCTGCTCCAAGGTAAGAGTCCACACCACTGCCCTTCTAATTTCTGAACACCACTCACTGCAGGAAATACAGTGACATATTCAACTATCTGAACTGCAAACATCCCCGCATAGATATACGATCATCATTAGCCATCCAAATTAGAGGCTCCCGTTGCCTAAAAGCACATGCATGCTGCCTTCTCATTAACTGCATACTGTGCTCATATTTTCAGTATTCGTCTTGCATGCTGTCCATCTACCTGGACTCTCCGTTGGAGAAAAAGAAAAGCTGACAGGATACCAAGTCATTCTCTGTAATTTTGTAAGAACCACTCCATCACTTTACAGACTTGAAATGTGTTTATTCATTAAACCCAAGGTGGACCCACATACCAACTGCATTTAGCTGTCTCAGCTTTGCTACAGCACTCCTCCCAGCTGAAACATCATTTGATATTTACTGCAAGTCGATGCAGCAAGGAAGAAAAAGTTGTTCCTGCAGATGATTAAAGTGTTGCCAACATGTATTCCAACATACTCATACACAGCCTAAACCAAAGTTAAACAGGTGGAAAAAATTAACATATCTTTCAGACTCAAGGTATTTTGCACTCTAAAATTTAATCTTTCCAATCCACTAGAGTTGCATACTACGAAAAACTGTAGTAAAACTTTGAGAACCTCCTGTACCTGCTCTTGCCCAAGGACCACATGTATGCTAATCTCCCTACTTTGCTGGCCATTCAACACCCCCAAAAAGTCTTTTCTTGCTCCATGTGTTCAGTTGCTTTTATTGCAGGCAAGGAAACAAATAACCATGGAGAAAAGGAGAGGGGAAATAAAGAAGAAAAAAAAATCAAAGAAAGTCTTTTCTACCATCTTCCAGCTACATGAGAGAAACAAAACCACACAGTGCACATGGTCTAATGAGGGTAACTCAGTTGGGGGGCTTGTGAGGATGTCTCCTGAGAGCAGGAGATGATCCAGTGGCAGATTTGGCCTTTTCTAGTGGGCTTAAGGACAAGAGATTTCACAATTTGGCTTGGGAGCTAAAATCACTCAGTGTAAGTAGTGCTGTTGATAGACAAGTGGTTCCTGGCATTAGACAGGAAGCCTACATCTGAGTCATGAACACAGGCAGAAGCAACCACTTGCACCAAATGAGGTACGGAGCTATTACAGCTAAATACAAGGACATCTGCACAGGAGTTCTTCCTCTCCTCCAGCCCTCCCAAATGCACTTACAGCTTTACTGAGCAGTCTTTGCTTCCCCTTCTCTGCTCGCCTCTTCCCTAAAAGCCATCTGTACAAGACAGTTTTCTACACAGCACAGGAAAACAGCTGGAGATTATCAACCAATTGAATACCAGAAGTCAGTAATCCTTCACATAAAGAATAAATTCACACTATCATATATTGCCTACTCATTTTCAGTATGCTAAAGTATTACCTCGTAAGTATTAAAAGTTGTTAAAGATACCCACATCTGTCTGTTTTTAACGGCTGGTGATCTCCCTCCTCTCGAGCTCCGGGAAGCAGTTTGGGGTAAGCACTCAGCGGACTGCCAGGTTACAACCCAGTATCGAAACGGTTAATATTTGCCTCAGAGGTAACCCTCAGTGCAAGCAGCGAATGTTTCTTTCAGAGCTCTTGTTTCAGGCTATCTGCTGATTTAAGAAGGAAACACTATCAATTTATGCTTGGTACTTCTTTTTAAAGGTGACTTAATTATGAGTGCTACCCCTTCTCAAACAAAGGCAACGAAAAAAAAATCCCAAAGTCATGTACAAGAAAACTGACATCTTCTGGAAAGAGGGATGCTGCTACAACGCCTCAGCCTGTAATAAATGTCACAGAGGAAGCCAGTGGCTCGCCATTTGACTGCGCATTTCAGCTCCACCCATTTCCATGACTACTGATGGAGACAAAGTACGAGGACAACCTCCTTCTCAGGACAGCCACACTGTCACCACTGACAGGATGGTAATTTTCCCACAAGGAGCACAGGATAATAATCAGGCAATTCACTGACCTGGCCAGGCTGAATCACAAGTCTTAAATGGTGGTTTTCAACCTCTTCACATAGGATTGCCACCAGTAACTTAGCCCAGACTGAGCATCTGACCCCTGGTCACCTTGTCTGCAAGGGCAAATGGAGAGAGATGATAAATAACACTGACATAATCTCACATTTGTGTGTCATGAAAGTCTGGTCCTCGCAAGAAGTGTCAGATCTGCTGTGACTGCCCAGACACAGGCGAGTCCTGCCAAGTGACAAGGAAGCAGAGACCCTGCTCCCTTCATTGCTACTGGAAGCACCACCACATCACACAGCAAGGTACATTTTTGGGAAAAACAGGCGAAAGAGCCAGCCTTAGATCCAGAAATTATCATCTCCTCATGTGAGATCACATCATAAAACAAGACCTGGAATTCTTTTTGCTCACTGTAATATCAAACAATATTCTGAATTATCAAATCCTTTTAAAAATGTAACTTCCTCTCATCCATAACCTATGTCTTCAAACAACAGCAGATTGAACTCTGCTTTATGAAATCCAGTTTTTTAGCAATATTTTTTGAAAAATGTCAAAACAAACAAAAACATAACACATCGAATCAAACCCAAGAAATACGTGATTTATCCATGTTTGAGTATAAAGGAATGCAGACCTTCCCTTTCTGGCTAACCAACAGGAATATTTCAAATAAGAAACCTCACAAGCCAATTTCAAAGTTCAAGAGAGAAGGACAAGAGCCTCATAAAGATCAATGCTCCTGCTATATTTCATGTTAAATCAAGAACCACAACAACAATGAAGCCATTCTAATCCCCTGTGCTCTTCAGGCTGCAGGAAATAAGTGGATTGGCCTTTATTATGCTTCAGACATAGAAAACTCAAAGATGACCGGCTACTTCAAATAAGAGCTTACAGCATTAACATAACCATTATCAAATAACAGACCTTTTTTGCCCCATTTCTGCACTCAAGCTTCACCCTCCACCTGCAGGCTCACAGTAAGGGAAAATATTTACTATAAATATTACCTTCTGCAACACTCTGTCTGAAGTCCTTATTCACTGCCAAATGCATTTTCATTACCCCCTTTTGGAAGTCACGGTCCAGATCCTTCTGCACAGCCTTACCCATGGCTACAGTTAATGCAATCTGTACGAGTGAGTCATGTGGAAAAACGCTAGCTTAACATCAGAAGGTTATGAAAGTTTAAAAAGCTATTTTTAATTTAGACAGAAGTTCATCACAACACACAATTATGTTCTATGCCCCCGTTAAGTTTCTGGTGAAAAGCTGGGGCTTCTAAATAGAAGCTGACTACATTTAACAGCAGAAAATATCAACAGATGTTGATATAACGGCATGAAAAAAGCACCTTGCCTGCTCACTTTTTTGGTACGAGATCATCAATCTGGTAATCCTAGAAGAAAACCTGTGTCCTCCAGCTAAAAAAAGTGAAGGTAATCCAAAGCCATCAGTTAGAGAAAGCGAGCATTTTGCAAGCTGTACTTCCTAGAAGATACTGCACATTTTCTTAACAAAGACTAAGTGAACTTCTACTATAAACGTGAAATAGATAAAAACATGAAGTCCAATTTAACTCAAGGTAAACAGAAATGACATTAATTCATCAGCCTCCTCCTAATAAAAATGAGGTGGAAAAAACCCCACATACATACAGATGCAGTGCAAAATTTGTTAAAAAGATATGTAGTGTGTCAGCTCTTGAACTGGGTTGAGTGGTAAGAAACAGCCTACAAGGACATTCCACATTTATGCCTGCTATATGCTGAATTTCTTAATACATCTTATAATACTTCCATCCATTCAAAAGTCAAATACTGATACAAAAAGAACTAGTTAACTCTTTTTTCAACTATCAAATATATTTGTATTTATCAATTTATCTACAGTACAGAAAACAAAAAGATAACGAGCTTTTCCCTATCTCGTTATGCCATACCATCTACTTTCTACACAGAAAAATCGAGGTATTATCACGTACGAGCTTAATCTAGACAACACAAGAAACAACAGCAGTGCAGATGCTTCAGTACAAGCTTTTAAGTGTGTGCCAAAATGCAAACCTGAAGCACTCTCCATCACTGCAGACGCTGGCTAGACACACGCTAGCACGGGCACGTTAACTCCCGCTGCAGTCACATCTTCAACGCTGCCGAGCCAAAGTAACCCTGCTTACCTGAGGCTGCTGCAGTCTGACAAGCAGAACCACTTGGTTTAGCTTCAAAATGTACTTCAGCCCCCTCTCAGGCGTCTCCATCCCCGTGCCATCCCTGGCCTTGTGCTGGCACAAGAACCTGCGCAGCCTGCACAGACGCTTTAGATGTTCTCCAGATAATTAGTTTGAACCTGCGATAGCGCTGAAGTCTCGTTCCTGGAATGCTCCAAAACTTCTAGAAGAAGTCAAGAGTCAGAAGCTGATCAGAAGAATTTATTTCCATGGCATTGTCTACTTTAAAGTACTCAAAATCTATAGCCCAACACTAGTTTTGCTCTTAGCAGCAATGTTGCTTATGAGGGATCTGCATAACCTGACATTTCAAACCCCTCTTCCTCCCATTTCATTTAGTTGGACAGGGAAGAATAAGAAAACTAATTTGGATGAAAAATAACCCAGTTAAAAAAAAGAAGGCCACACTTGGTAAGACGGCCAATCTACATTGCTTTGCTATGCCACACAACACAGCAGTGGAGAGAAGAGGAGAGATGAAGGGGTAAGAGGGAAGATGAGGATATCGCTGTTGGAGGCAGCAGGGCTGTCACGGGAACACAAGCACAACCAAACCCATGGATGTCATATGCTATACTTAAATAATTTGTTGCTCCATTCCTCACTTTCTTGTCTATAAAACAGGACTTATGCTTAGAGCAATCTGATAAGGTACAGACAACTAAGTTATTTACTTACTATATTAGTAATGAGGGAATAGAAAGAGAGGGATGTAGTTCTTCTTGAAGACAAGACAAGAAAAAAAACAGCTAATAGGAGGAATAAGTAGTTTTCTTTCCTTTTCCTCTAACCAAAGTATAGGAAAAATAAACGTTAAGGGTTTCGACATGATGGAGCCAGCTTATCAGAGAGAAAGCAGTGCCCAAAACTGAGAGCAGAGCCACAGCAGTAAACGCTGTGAACCCTGCGCCGAGGGAGCTCGAGCTGGATGAGCTCCAACGTGCTGCTCAAAGCACTCCAGCCCTTTAACCAGCTATGGGTGCCTTTGCATTTGAGCACGAGGACCCATGGTGTTACAGGAGGAGAAGGGAAGAACTGGCTTAGACCCAAGTCCCCATGCAGTACAGGACAATTAGCTGGGAGCATAATGCCCTAAACAGACTTCCATTGCGTATTACCAAAACAAGATCTTCCTTCTAAATGACGGCTAGTTCTTGTGGTTTAAGGCTCATTAATTTCCTTGGATGTTAACAAGCTTTAATTAATATCAGGATGTGAAAGACCAATTAAGTAGTGAGGTCACTTTACATACACACATCTCCCTGCAACCACTTAGCAGTAAGCAGCTACCACAGACGAAGCAAACCACACAAAGTCAAGGAAGGTTTAGCAAGTTAAAATTATTAACTGGAAGCAGAAATATGTATACAAGGATCTCGCAATATTCATTTGTGATTACATGCCTTTTAGCACTTTTTATAACTGAGTATTCAATTTCTCTACAGTTCTGAACATCTTTGGTCCCAGAATGTCCAATTCACAAGCCATCTTTAGAACACATAAGACTTCGTGGTTTGCAGACTTCAGGAAGAACTTTCTCCCTCAAGCAACACCAAGATGAACTGATTAGGGCACAAGTAAACACAAGAACCCTAAATGACAGCCACTCCTTATTGTAGGTGGATGAGCAGAAAAACTAAAAAAGATATCTGGAGAACCAAGACCCTAAAGCACGGGCACTTTATCGTTCCTGTTCAGACCATGACATATTTTGGTCCCGACTTCAGATCCAGGTTTGAACAGACTTCAGAAAAACCATTTCCTTGGCCTGCGACATACAGAGAAGTTAACATGCTCTGCAAAGCCTTGACAACTGTATTTGAGCTAATTACCAAGACATCTGCGGGCCCCATTAAAAAAGTCCTGAGGACAAAAACCAACACTATAACATGACCTTACTATCATCATAATTTTAACTAAAGAACAGTACAAGTGGAGCTTTTACCAACGTAATCCTGAGGTGTTCACCTGCAACACAGAATGTTTCCCTTAAAGATTCATCACCTAATGAGATCTTTGTAACATCTGATAAGCATCATATGGGCAATGTGATATACTTAGTACAATGCATCCCAAGCAACCCATTCCCAGCTCAGCTTCCTAAGGGTCATATTGAAGAACGCAAAACCCACCAAATAGCACAGGATCTTGTCAGAGGAGCTGGTTTGTTCTGTTCTTTGGTTTATTCTTCATTGTTTGAGGGTTGGGTTTTTTCCCCTTTATTTAGTTGGGCGTGGGGAAGAGGGAGATAAAGACACCAAGACCCTTTAGGACATTAAAAAAAGAGGCTACTGTCATTCATTTTGTATAGTCGCCATTCAAACAAACCTCATTTTATTTCATTTGTTGCAGCACTGTCAACAGAGCGCTTAAGGACACAGTCAAGGTGAAGTCTCAGCTTGCTCATGCTTTTTTTTTTAGTCTGCCATAACATAACTAAATCAACTTGAATTAAATTAAATGCTTTAGTCAATTAATCAGTGTAACTAATTTAGCATTTACACCTAAGAATTCATATACCAGAAAACTCCGCGCCCTCTCTTGTTGTTAGCTGGTATAATAAAGGATATTATTACCCTTCTTCCCTCTCCTGCCCCTCACTGCCCAACCAGCCTGGGCTTACTCTCATTCTTCTACCCCTTCACAGCTGCAATACTGTGACCATTCGCTGTATCCACTCCTCAGGATGCTCAGTATATCCTGTGTCTCATGCATTCCACAGCACAAAAATTTTAAGTAATTCTAAAACTCTTAGGTACTAAACTTTCAGAGTGGCATAAAAGAAAACATAGACAATCTGGGCACAAACATTTAATTTCTCTAAGATGTAAATTAACATGACACGAGGAAGAGTTCTCCCATATTGTTTCTTGGAGCTTTATAACCGATGTACCTTCAGTGCTACAGTTTTATAGAAACATTACACTTCCAGACTTCAGCTAGGAATGACTTTATTAAAACACACAAATAATATTTATTTGCAATTCTACGTTACATTTACTCAGGCAGTGACCTCTCTCATGAAGCAGTGCCGCTGTCCCTCCCAGTATTACATTCTAACACCTGCATCCATGGCCCTGGTTTGTTGCAGTCCGGTCTCCACGGAACATGTCAACCAGTCGCACATTGAATCTGTTAACCAAAATATTGGTGTCAGTGAGGAATAGAAAAAATCATATAATCACTTCTAGGTAAAAACAGTGACTACATTTATTTCAAACCTTCCTCCTCGGTTTTCAACTGCAAGATTTCATTTTTATTCTAGTATTTCATACAAGTTTAATAGTTCACTCAAATTTAAACTTTCCCAAAAGAATAATTTCTACTAAAGTTTCTATTGAGCTAAATATTTCATCATTCTCCAATAGCCTGCAAAACAGTATATATCTCAAAGCTTCAGTTAAAGAGACAACTGCAAGTACATCACTAAATATTCATATATTTTGTGCAACTGAAACTGAATTACAAAAGTGGCTTTCTGACCCAAACTAAATTGGTGCTTGTTCACCTTAAAAATGCCTGGCAGTAAATCGCAGCAGTTGAGGAACTGCTTCACAAGGAGCTCAGTCCACAGCACAGGCAGAGATGCTCTGTAGTATCATCAGCTGTCTCAGTTCAGACCATCCCAGCAGCAGTCTCAGGACCAGCTTAATCCATGAACTTTACCAAAAAAGGTCTCCTGCCACCCCTGCACACAGTCAGCAGTGGTCACCATCAAGATGTCCACGTTGTTTTGTGTCAGGGCGACGACGGTTGCTCCTCAGCTTTCTCTCACTGCAGGCAAGACATCCTCCTAAAGGCCGTTCAAGGAAAAGATGAGGAACAGCAGCACCCTCTTTGCAGACACTAAAGAAATGAAGAGCTGAGTATTGTATTAAATCACCAGCTGCAATGGTCTCTTACAAAAAGAGACCTTGACAGCTAAAGAGTATTTGGTATGATCACAGAATGTGTTGGGTTGGAAGGAACCTTTAAAGCTCATCCACTCCAACTCCCCTGCAGTGAGCAGGGACAATGTTACCAGATCAGGTTGCTCAGAGCCCCATCAAGCCTGACCTTGAGTATCTTCAGGGATGGGGCCTCCACCACCTCTCTGGGCAACATGTTTCAGTGATCTACCACCCTCATGGTTGAAGAGCTTTTTCCTAATATCCAACCTAAATCTACCCTTTTCTAGTTTAAAACTACTACCCCTTATCCTATCGCTACATGCCTCAGTGAACAGCTATTCTACAGATTTCTTACAGGATCCTTCAGTTACTGAAATGTCACAATAAGGTCCCGTCAGAGCCTTCTCTTCTC
>NW_010171368.1:0-2222 GCF_000695765.1 Mesitornis unicolor
AGGCCCGCTCGCCCCTCAGCGGTTTCCCTCCCAGCTCCGGAAATCGTCCCGGCTCCCGGGCTAAGCCTAAATTTAAGCCGGGGATCGCAAAGATTTCCGCCGGAATATGGAGAAATAGGCGTCACTTTTATATGAGAAGAAAAATAAAATCTAGTGTTTTCCCGAGTGTGTTGGATGTGTACCTGCAGATACAGTGAAACCGTGTGTGTGCGATCACGGGCTGTGCTCGCCTACTGGTTTCACATAACAGCTCTTAAAACAGTCGAAACTCAAAAGTTCTGAAGGAGGATTCATAAAGCATAAAAAGAAATAATGCTTATATTCAACAGCCTACCCTTTTCTCTGATTCAGTAGTGGTTATGAACTCACTCAAATCATTGCAGTTCCACTACGGAGTGTTTAAAAAGCTCATTTGTTTCTGTTACTTGCAGTGGCTGCTCTGACAGATGACTGTCATGGCTAAGTGACAAGTCTCATTTTGTTTTCTGAGTATTACTTGTGTGGTTAGGCCGTGCCGCACCCTCACTGCACCCCTGTTACCTTCACATTGAGCCGCAAGTCAGATACATCAGGAGAAATTCTTGCGACCAGTGAAAGCTTGTGCTGGAGGATTATTAAACTTCGACGATAACCCTTTTAAGGAGGAAAAAGAAAGCAAGCAAAATGGTTTGATAACTCACGTACTTTTATCTGGCCGCTACCTGAAGAAGGTCAGCCCACAAGGGCATAAAAGTCTTGCTTAGTTAAGAAAGCAAGGATTTGGGGAGCAAGGTCTAATTTGACACCTGAGCTATAAAAAAGCATTCAATGTCGTGAAGAAAGTGAAGCAGGGAACTGCTCAGGACTGTTTTCTGTGGCCCCGCATAGCTCCTGTGGCATTTAAATTGCCAAATGAGTGGATTCAAGACTTCATGCCTTCAACTCACCAGCATCCTCGAAGAGTAAAACTAAAGCTTGCTGAGATTTGGGCTCAGGCTGACCTGGCATGGAGAATCTCACAGCCCATTTACAGGCTATCGGACAGCACAGTAAATGCAAGGGCTGAGCTCTGAGGCCAGTGCTGGTGCTTCTCTACCCAAATCACAGGGGGCTGAAAACGCACAGCCCTGGTTCAGGTCTCTAACTCATCTGCTGGGAGGCTAAAAGGGGAGCAGAACCAGAAGAATGGCACCTGCTTTGAAAGAGCTCCAAAGGTCAGCAGGGGACAACGTGCTTTCCTGCCCTCTGTCAGTGACAGCTGCACTTCAGCCACGGTGTCTTGCCTAGATGGCGACGAGGGAAGTGCTCGCTTGATACAAGGTGCTTTGGAAGATCGCTGGCATAAAAATCTGCAATTATAAAAACCACTAGGTCTCAAATTAGCAAACAGCTGCATTCTGTGGCTGCTTAGTACTAGGTCATAGCACAAAACCTCCTAAATTTAACCCTGCATTTCCAGCTTCTTGCAAGACACAGGAGGTCAACAGAAGGTGTCCCTGGCATTTTCCCCCCAGCTCCTGGAGCAGACGCTGTTCCAGGGGCATGACTAGCATATCCTTATGTCCTGGCAACGCTTTGTTGCCAGAAAATCTTCTCGAGTTGGCGGTTGGCATCGCTTACAGCCGCCTCTAACCTGCTATAACATGCTCTGAAGTGAGGACAGCTGCAGGCAACACTTACTTCTTTTGAACTGTGCTCCAGTCCCGGGTGCACACGCTGCCTCTCAGCAAAGCAGCACGATTGCAGGCAGAGCAGGGAGGGCCTTGCCTGGAAGCCACAGCTGCCAGAGGTGAAGCCCTCTTGCTTCCTCATGAACAGGACTGGCGAGGGCCTGCGGAGTTGGCTTCACCCGGGTATGTGAGCAAGATTCGGCAGGACCCGCTCACAGAAGTTGACACCGGACCAAGCCCTTCAGATGCACATTCCTGAGCCCACTCCTCCCCTTTAGGGTGTTTTATGCCAGCCGCTCCCAGGTTTCCCCCTCGCCTTAATTACCTTTTTGTAGGGATCAGCTCTTTCTGTGTGTGTGTGTGCATGCAAATGCTAGGAAAGGCTGTCAACGTAGCTTTGCAGCCCAATCTCTTCTAATATCATCCTGGCTTCAGGCTGTGGCTTTTCTTCCAGTGCCTAAATGTGCGTGGATATTAGGCGAGGGCAAGACTTTGCTTTTTTTCTTGCACACAAAACAAGGAAATGCGTTCTGCTTTGCCGCAGCTGCCGCAACCACAACCGCGCTGCTGAAC
>NW_010171368.1:2253-7208 GCF_000695765.1 Mesitornis unicolor
TACAGGCAGAGCAAACTGAGGAGTCACTCTGCCCCTTTCCTCACTGCCATCCCTGCACCAGAGCCCTGTACCCACCAGTCCTGAGGTGGAGACTGCAGAGTCCCTCTCACTTGAGATGGATGGAGGAACCTTTGATAAGTGAGCACCAGAGATGAGGGCTGGCACAACAGCGGTCACAGCCAAGAAATGGAAGAGGAGAGGGGGAGATTTGAACCTGATGGTGTCACAAGGCAGCCTGAGGAAATGTCTCCTCTGAAATCCACTAATAGCCTGGAGATAATGGTCCTCGCCCTGCACCCCTTGTATGGCCCCACTGAAATTTGGCTGTGGTCAGAGGAGCTGGGAGAGCAAAGACTCAATGATTAACTCCTGGCACGATTCGGAGATATCTGTCCATGCTACAGGCGTGACTCAGCCTAGAAAAGTCTTTGGGGTCTATGAAGCTAACCCGAAGATGTCCAACTCTTGAGAAACAGTTTCAGACCTTAGATTGGCCTTGTCTCCAGATCTAAGCTAATTTTTGGCCGATAGAGAATTTCCTGGATGAAAGTTAAACAAAGCGGCTGAACATACCTTGCCATTGGCTGTCTTCTTGTTGGTTGCTTTGGTGTTGTGTTTTGTTGGTTTTTTTAATGCTTCTGTGGTGTTTTGTTTTTGTTTTTTTTGTATCTTTGTATGTCTCAAAAGGATTGAAAAGAAATGGAAATGCTAACGGGTGTTTTGGCTCATTCTGCCGTGTAGAGGGTTTCTGTGCCAAAGCACTAGTTACCTAGGAAACTGCTGTAGGATTGGGTTTGGATAGATGTGTTGTCAACTGCAAATGAGCAGAGTGGCTTTTCAAGAGGTGGGGAACAGCAAAAAGCACTGAAAAGATGAATTCCTGTAATGTGACTTCTAGGGAAGGTGGTGGTCCTCTCTTTTTGGCTGGCATTTTGTAGGCACCCTGACAACCGCACCCAGGGATCGCAGATGGAGTGCATGGCCATGCCTCAGCACCTGAGCTCGAACGCCCTGGTGTTTGCAAGCTGGGCGAGCATTCGTCTGAATGCCAAACCACCACCATCTGCAAAGAACAGTACTAAGGTTGCCATTAAGCTTTTTGCCTGTTTTATTACAACAGAGTAAGGAAACTACAGCCTTTTTTAGAGACTTCAACTGCAGCACTGCACAGCCATTTGCAAACAAAAAAAAACTAAAAGAGACTGATGAAACACGTTTAATGATTGAAATACATCTGAAGGCTTAGGCAACGAAGAAAAATGTGACTGCAGAGCTTTTCCTGGAAATCATCAATAATGGGCCTTTTTTAATGCAGCGGCAAAAAATGTGAGAAAGCAAATAAATGCTTCACTCTGGATGTCTATCAGTTCTGCCACGATGGCTAAATCTGCAAGTGGTTACTTATCCCAGGGGAGTCAATACTTAGAGTGATCCATGGCTAAAAAATAATGAGCAAAGCGGTGGGGTTTACTCTGTTAGAGTTAGAATAATCTCCCACAAATCGTCCTGTTCCCTCCCCCGCCCCAAAACACGTGCGGGATTAGCATTTGGGTTTACACCAAGCACCGATTTCCTCGTATTTCACCTACAAAATGCACTTCAGATGGCAAATGCAAACTCTTAGCAGCTTATTCATGTTATGACAGGTGTCACCAGTTGGCACAGCTACACTTAATCTTCAAAGCTTTGTGGGGTTTTTTTCCTCCCCCCTGAAGCAGGTGAGCAAGCTTCCAGCCTGGAAAAGGAAGGTGGTGCTGCTTGTTTTGGGTTAGCCAAGTGCACCAGGTGAGACAAAGGCTGAGGCAGAGCACTGGCCAAGCAGGGTTGGTCCCTCAGAGCTGAGGGTCAGATGGGGGTCCCGCCAGCTGTTTGGCACATCTGCACCACTAAAGCAAACACATCTGGACTCTACCCCTGCCTGCTTTGCTGCCTGCAGGCCAGGATATGAGGAACCAGCTGCTGCGCTGGAGGGAGACACCAGAGCCAAAAAGCAGCTGTGGCACCCGGGATCTCTGATCCGTTGTTTATACGAATACAGACTGCACTGATCGCTGCTCCTTCAACAACATTTGCATTGGAGATCAGCCAAAACCTGGAAAACCGCAGGCTGCGGGGCCTGGAGGTGGCTGCAGTGCAGTCCTTTGCTCCCAAAATTTCTGTCTTTGCAGAGGGGCTGAAGTGACGCCCAGACCCTTCCTCCGGCTGGAGCCTGTGCGCACGGGCAGATGTGCACACAAACCTAAGCAGATGCCTCTATTTCGGACCCATCTGTAATCTGCATAATGAATAATGTACAATGAATTTGTGGTCTACATGTTTATTAAGTGACTCAGTATTTCCAGTGGAGATTTTTGTGCTCATGTTTTACTCACATCGCAGAACCCACTCACTCTTTTATTATCTCCAGCAGCGGTAGGCGATAATAAATTATACAACTGCAGATGACGGTAACTGTATCAACAAACAAATTGTATCAATTTTCAGCGTGAGTCTAAAGCTCCGTGTACTGGTTCTGCAAACTCTGAAAAAGGAATTTGGGAACGCTGCTGCTGTTTTAAAACGTTCATACCGGGCTCTAATCCAAGCCTTCCACAACGCATTTCTATAAAAGATTTTTGCCTACTGTGTACCACTGCTTTTCCATACGAGATTAGGCGTTTACATACGTAAGAGCGGAGAGAGAAATGTAACTTACGCAATAGTGACAGCTCCCATTCGTTACTGCGTGAAAGGGCTGAAAGAGCAAAGGCGCCTTGGTGGAGGAATTCGGAGCTAATCCCACTTCACCGCGTTTGCAGAAACACATTCGTACCCTCCAAAACACAAAGGCTTGTAACAAAACGTCAATCAATCAATGGCACGGCTCGCATGCTCTTTAAATTACTCTGGATCCTGTTTTAAGCTTAATAAGCCACTCAATTAATAGTTTGTAAGGCTGTGGAAAGATGTGAGTTTGTGCCACAGCAGACATTTTCAAACAGCCAGCAGCACACCCATGGCCTGGGATTGACTTTTTCGGGAAGCAGGTGGAGAGGTGTTTGGAAAGCTGTGGTATCCTTTCCAAGAGGAACAGAGACTGTTTACAGAGAAATTAGTTTCTATACAATAAAGGTCCTTGTCAGTCACAGGGCAGAATGCTTGAACAAATGTAAGCGTGGCTCACTTACATGCTGTGTTCTTGTTTTAATTGAAAATTGTCCATTTTCAGCTGTTTGTGCTCAGTGGCTATGTTGAAAAATAGGCCTGGAGCTGTGTCCCTTACCTGAGTGACCCTCACCACCCAAGTGCTGGATGGGGCGTACAAGTGTGGCCAGTTCTGGGGCCCCCAACACAAGAAGGCCATGGAGCTGTTGGAGCAGGTCCAGAGGAGGCCACAGAGATGTTCAGGGGCTGGAGCACCTCCCGTACGAGGACCAACTGAGAGAGTTGGGGCTGTTCAGCCTGGAGAAGAGAAGGCTCCGGACCTTATTGCGGCCTTCCAGTTCCTGAAGGGGTCCTACAGGAAAGATGGGAAGGTACTTTTTACAAGGGCAGGTAGCGATTTAAACTGGAAGAAGGGAGATTTAGACTGGATATGAGGAAGAAATTCTTGACTGTGAGGTGGTGAGGCCCTGGCCCAGGTTGCCCAGGGAAGCTGTGGGTGCCCCCTCCCTGGCAGTGTTCAAGGCCAGGTTGGCCGGGGCTTGGAGCAGCCTGGGCTGGTGGAGGTGTCCCTGCCCATGGCAGGGGTTGGACTGGGGGGGCTTTAAGGTCCCTTCCAACCCAAACCATACTGTGATTGTATGAATAAATACTCTGGAAACTTTCAGCAAGAGGAGACCATCCCTCAGGCTGGCTGATGGTCAGATTTTGCTCTGAATTTCCCCACGTAATGATCCTCATCCCTCTGAGTCTGGGACAGGCTGCAGCGATGCAGAGCTGACTAAGCTGCTGCGTGACTAAGCCTCCTGGACCTCACCGTGCTCAATAACTAATACTTTGAACCAAGCTGCCGATCGCTGTCCTGACACGCCAGCTGGGTTTTGCACATTTCATTGCCCGTAAATGTGGTCGGGGCTGTCGTGAGCCTTTTCTGTCGGCTCCTTTGGCAGTTCCTTGTTCCCAGAGGCTGCAAAGGAGCCCTCTGCCAGTGGAGCTGAGGAGGCTTCAGCCCAGAAAACTCTTGGAAAAGGACCCTCAGAGAGACTGAACTCAACCCTTGTAATTGCTCCTGGGACCCAGCAGAAGTACATATTTGCAATTAGGCTTGGCTGTTAACGTGTTCTTGGAGCTCGACACCATTAACTTTGACACTGAGAGCTTGAGGTCAGACCTCTGAGCATTTCCTCCTGCAACATCACCAACCTTTGCATGAATAAGTAAGTTCAATTACAGACATAAGTCAGTTCTCATTACTCAGATGTCTCTTATCCACAGCCTATATATTCCTCAGCATCTTTTTGAAAAGGCAGTCACTATAAAGCAGTCAGTCAGGACGTATGGGTGGTTGCTGTGGGGCTTTTATAAGGATTTAGCTGTGCTCCACAAATTGCCGATTAAACTGTAAAGTTAAAATGAAGAAAAAAGTCAGGTAGTGTCATTAACTGAGCTTCAGACCACAAGAACTCCAAATTATTCTCCAAACAAACACAATATGCCCGGAAATCCAAGCACATTCAGAATGGCTCCCATTTTAGCATCCGTCAACTGCCTGGCCATTTTTAAGTTTGAATAGTTAATTATTCACTTGAACAGGCTGCAATGTTCTCTTTATTTTGCTGTGAGCGGAGCATCAGTCTTCCCTTCTGGAGGACGCAGCGCTAACCTTTACCTAGGCAAAGCAGCTCACTTTATTTTGATGGGAGGGATATTAGATTCTGCTTCTTTTGTGTTCCCACTGGCTTGCTGTGGGTGTTTATTTTCTTCCTCCCTGAGCTCTTGTCATCCTGCGTCCTCAAAATGACAAGATTTGCGTC
>NW_010171368.1:7220-21413 GCF_000695765.1 Mesitornis unicolor
TCGTGTACAAGCGACTTTTAAAGCAACCCGATACCCATGTAGGTAATTTTACAGGAGCAAGGTCCCCAAGCCACTGTCAGAGATGTATCCTCTGACCAAGCAAAGGCACCGCTGCCCCCCACAATGTCTGTACCTGAAATCCGCTCCCCCAGCCAACCCTCCTGCCTTAGACCCACTCCCAGGTGAGAGACAGAGCTCACGTTACTGCCCATCGCCCCCTCCAGCAAGAACAGCCTCCCAGAGGAGATTGCTTTTGCTTAATTTAAGTTATTTTGGATTAGGGGGGGTATCTACAGACAGGCCTGGGCTAATATTGGTTTTTTTTTGCATTGCATCTAATTCCCTCATGATGAGAAGCTCCAGAAGTTAACATCTGAGTAAATTACCCTGCCGTGCATGAATAAACATAAGGATGATCAACAGGAATAATGTAATGTGTTCGCCTTAATTTCATAGCAGCATCTCCACTAGGAACATAATATACCAACAAGTGGGATTGTTACAATTACAGAGGTAATGTTAAATAAGGTTTTTTATGGCCAGCCCTGCCATATCCTGCCTTCTCTTTGTAAGTCCTTTACACCAGATCCTCTTTCCTGACAGACTCCCCGTTTGCTGAGTTCCTTCTCCACAGCTTCTAGAAGCAAGAGAAGCGCGCAGAGACATGGAAAGTTACTCTTCCTTATTACAATAATGATATGTTAATGTATGCTGCATCCTCAGCCTCTTCTGTAAATAGAGCTGGGCGCGTTATCTTTACATTCCAAGGCTGCTGTTATTAAAACATCTCACACGCGCGTACGCTCAGTGCTTCGCTTGCACAGAAATGGCCTTGCTCATTTGCTTTTGGGTGGAAAAAGGGCAGACTGGTGTCAAGTACACAAGAGCCTGGGCAAAACCACAGCACCGAAACAAGCTGACAGAGTGCAAGAGCATCTTTGGGAGTACGCCTTTACTAGGCTAGGAAAAAGAGGTATCTTCTTCATCTAGGTTCACTAACCTGATTTCAAAGAGCTGCGAACAGCAGGTTGTTCAGTTTTACCTTGGGTCAGCAGCTCAAGTTCAACCCTTGTCGTGAACCTGATACTTTAACCTGGGCAAGCCCACAAGGTGCTGCAGGAGACAGGGCAGGATCTACAGGTGGGAGTGTGGCCACCAAGCTCTGCCATGGCCATCACTGGGGAGGGCACCACCGTGAAACCCCACAGGACACAGCCCATGTGGGGTGAGGAGGACCTCCCTGAGGGTTCAGAAATACCCAGTGTCCCAATTCCCAGAGAAGTGGCAACATCCCCTTAGATGATGGGGAAGTGCTTTGGGAATCCTCACCCTAAACTTTCCCGGAGTTCAACCTTTCTTTGCATGGTATTTACCTTCTGCTTCCTTTGTCAACTTTAAACTGGTATTGTAGGATTTAAGTCGTTTGGGTATGGGGCTAAGAAAATAGTTGTTCTTTATCGGAAACTTTAGGGTATTTATTTATTATTTAACTACATTTAGTTAAATGACAGCTGTTCAGTAGTCAATTAATTCTATTTGTTGATCTCCACCTCAAGTATTACACAATTAGATCCAGAATGATTTATGGATTCTTATTTAACCCCCCTCTGGTTGGTCAAGCACTGAGCAGGCAGGTTGGTAAAGGCTCAGCAAGCCGATTTCTCTTGCAAATTCACGCTTGCCTGCTTTCCTGCAGAAACACTCGGATCCCTCTTCAAATAAAAGGGTTAAAAGCAATAATAAACTGCCAAGTGGAGAGAGTGAAGACGTACTGTACCGCCAGCAAGGACTAAACGATGGCCGTGCCACAAGACGCTTTAATCTTAACATACAAGGTCAAAATCCGAAGATCAGCTCCGCCGCTATACATCTCACACGAAGAAAGTTTCCATTTCCTTCTTGACAAGTACGAATGCCTGTTACTGGCACTGTGAGTATGTGCCTTTTTTCAAGCCAGTGCTGTTTGTAAAATTTCCTTTATAAAAAAAATTACTTAAAGCAGGAGTTAACTCTTGGTTAACTTGAACGGACACATTCTCGGTTCAGTTCACTTCTGTACCACATTGCTTTCTCCAACTTATCTTTCTCTGCAGCAGCTTACATTTCAGTGACACATTTTCTGACCTCTGTGCCACATTTTGCATTTATCCCTGCCTAAATTACTTCAGCCTGTAAGCAAATCATATTTGTTTTTTCCTATATCCATCCACCCTCTGGAAAATCTGGTTTCACAGCCAAGGTTTTACAGACTTAGGTACTCTCTTTCATTGTAATGTGGCTGCGCTAGTGCCAAAATACATCAATTGCCTGCAAATATTGGTGTCTGAAGGGTTTGATTTTCTCTCTTTGCCTTAATTAAATACTGCGCAGATGGAGTTAAGGATTTATTTATTATAATTACTGATTTTTTTGCCTTCCTCGCTATTTTTTTTTCTCATTGTGGAGGTTTTTTTTGCCTATTTTAGCTTCCTCTTTTTGTTAGGCTGCTTGCAGGCCACAAAAAATATCACATAATCATGGGTCATCCTCTCAGGAATGCTAGATAAAAATTTCTGTGAAGGCAGCTATAGAGTTGCTATCCACTTAAAATCTTTTTTGGAGCCTGTGGTAATAGATTTCAAACTAGTCTGGAATTAAAAAAATTAATTAAGAATATTTTTTGTGGATTCTTTTGTTTTTTTCTTTAAACAGATAACTTTGAAGTTCAAAGAGGATCGTTTCATCAGGTATTTCAATGAAGAACATCTTGTTCTCTGAGCAGCAGGACTGTGCACGTCCCAGGATGGGTTATGCTATGGGAGTGGGGCTTGTTAGGTTTCTGCTGCAAGACCCAGTAACTTTGGTAACATATGACAATAGTCTCAGGAAACTACCCAGGCAAATGACTTTCTGTGGCTCTGATCCTGCCACTGGATGAAGAGGGAATGCTTATTTAATGACCAAGCTGGCTTGTCCTCAAATGTGCCATTTTGTCTTCATAAATTTGGGGAAGAATCTGGAGAATGTTGCCAAGGGCAACCACCGCATCTTGAGGAACTGGAAACGAAAGACAGGAAGAAAATAGAACAAAGATTTCTTAAAGGAGTTTATCCTACTGTATTCAGTGCCTTGTCAGCAAGCACATGTTACAACTACAGTGGTTATCCCTCAGCAGGCAGGAGCCCTGGGGCATTAAATATTAAGGAAACTGCAGGCTGAGTACCCCTTCCTACATCTGTTGGTGCTAAAGGTCTTCAGCTGACACTGTTCAGGGGCATGGTGTCTCCACAGAGCACTGCCCTCACTTGCTGCTCCTCCTGCCACACTCCCTCAGACCACTGAAAGGGTTTTGTAGCCATCTCACATCTGCAATCCCCTTCCCAAGGTGGTAGTGCACTTCATAGAATCACAGAGTGGTTTAAGTTGGAAGGGACCTCAAAGCCCCCCCAGTCCAACCCCTACCATGGGCAGGGACACCTCCACCAGCCCAGGCTGCTCAAGCCCCCATCCAATCTGGCCTTGAACACTGCCAGGGAGGGGGCACCCACAGCTTCCCTGGGCAACCTGGGCCAGGGCCTCATCACCTCACAGTCAAGAATTTCTTCCTCATATCCAGTCTAAATCTGCCCTCTTCCAGTTTAAAACCACTACCCCTCATTCTGTCTCTACCTTCCCTCCTCTGTCTTCCCTCTTGGGGCCGTACAGCTGGTGTTGGGTAAGGATGGGTGAGCAGAAGCTCTTGTAATCACGGTTTGTATTCTACAAACATCATCACTTGGGTCAAACATAGCCAAAAGTCCTTGACAGAAAAGGCAGGGGCCTGTGATTTGACCTGCAGTCCTGTGAAATTGGTCTAAATTTCACTGAGGAACTGAAAGATCAAACATGGAGGGAAACTCATGGACACATTGACATGGAAGAGGTGGATGAAGCGTTGTCCAGATGAGAGCTCAAACAGCTGCTGGTCCACTCAGATGACCCCTGTAGCGTCCTGAGTCAGTCAGAGCAATGCGAAAGAGAAGCACATAGTGCAGTGCTGGCAACTATTTTAATGAATGACCTTATTGGAGGTGAAAAATGGAGAGGTGGCTCCTGCCCAGTATTATGACTGGACCCTCCTGACTGTCCTAGAAGATGGATGGCTGTTTCTCTATGAAGAAATGAATTTACAACTCGGTTTCAAACTCTGCTACACTCGGGATGGCTTGGCTGCGTGGTTTGCTGTTCAGGCTCATCCCTATTAAAAAAATTATTCCAGAATTATTTTCCCGTACTTGGACAGCTATATGGGCTGACGCTTCCAGACTCTCTCCCCAGAGCAAATTCTCTGAATTCATACAGCACGAGTGACCTTTCCAGTTCACAGCAGTGACTGAGATTCCCAGCATTTGTGCAAGCTTTGTAATTAGATATACATACGTACGTGTGCACGTATTTGTACTCAGATCTATACATATACTACACACATGCACACACATAAAGAGATGGAGAGAGTATGTATGTGTATCTGTATAAAAAGACTGCTTAGGATTTCAGCTCTTCTTTTCCTGAGCTCTGTGTCAATACAAGTTATGGAAATTCTGGCCAAAATCTGAAAGCGACAAGCATATTTTATAGTCACAAAGCTCATCTGTTGAAGCATGATTTTAAGAGCCTCTAGCTATTTAAACACTTACTGTAAAGCAAGTAACTAAGTGGGTTGCTGGATTAGGTTTTTAGTCAGGTTGTAAATTTTCAGAGATTGGGTCTGTGATTGCCTGATTTTGCGCACAGGCAACAGATTTTTGTCCCTAGGAGCTGTTTCTGAAGGAGTAATTAGAGCTGCTCCAAGAACTGAGAAAATGCACTGAAAATTGAGTACTATTTAGTTTCCAGCTTAATTTGGTGAGATTTTCCAGACAGCTCCTCAAATAATAAAACCAATAATGAATACTTTTTTTTAGAACAATATTTCTCCCTTGCTAGACTACTTTGACAAATATTTGAAATAAACCCTCTGATGCGTCAGGGCAGAGGAAGATGTAGAGTCTGTTACAGTTTCAATTGTTACTGCTTCTTTTTTGTTAACATAGGTTGCTTGCTGGCAAGAAATGTTTCAAGACAAAAGCCTACCCAATCCAGCCAATATAATCGTCCTCAAACGCGATAAAACTTGATAAAACTCTCTTTTGGATATGAGTAGCTCTAAGGAATCTTCAGCATATACATCTGGTTAGGTAAATACTTAGGTAAATACTTGGGATGCTATGGATAATCATAGAATGGTTTTGGTTGGAAAAGACCTTTAAGATCATCGAGTCCAACCATGCCGCTCAAAAAGGAGAGACCTGAAGTTCAGTATCTATATCTGTAGGTCTTTAGGCTCTGAGCATAACAGGTTAATGCAGTCAGTGGAGCCTGAAGCTCACCAGCCATGGGGGATGAATCTGGATGAAATCCTTAAGAGGTTTGAGACATCAGGGGCACCACAGACACCCAGGAGCTGCACAGGGCTGCCAGATCTGACAGGAGACGTATGAGAGACCACATGGGATATACCATAGTGCCTAAACCAACATAAGATTGTTAGGCACTAACATATTTAAGATGTTTAGCCAACTTGATTGAGCCCCAGCTGCATACCAAAGGCAACCTGAACCATGCCTTATGCTCCACCACTCTGCTGGTTAACAGCTTCATTCAGTTGCCCATGCCAGGCATCTCAAGCCATTTGAAAAGCCCTAGGGTAGCCCAGAGAACGTAAGAGACCAGCAGAAATGAGCCTTGCCTTTCCGGCAGAGCAGCTGGAGCAGCCAGCTTGGCTAACAAGGGCATTCCAGTTGCCCATCAGTGGCCTGTTGAGCAGCTCCCTAAATCTCGATGACAGTAATGGCAGCTGAGACCCCAGCACATGAATAGAAGCCTTCAAGTATCTAAGTGGCCTCACAGCCCTTTCTGTACCAGTCTGAAGTTTTCCAGTAATG
This sequence comes from Mesitornis unicolor, assembly GCF_000695765.1. Lineage (NCBI taxonomy): Eukaryota > Metazoa > Chordata > Aves > Mesitornithiformes > Mesitornithidae > Mesitornis > Mesitornis unicolor. The sequence goes on from NW_010171368.1 coordinate 13,163, forward strand.
TTTATGCAGCTACTTCAGGCTTCTACTGTTTATCCACCCGCTGCCCTGCATTCTCTCTTCTGAGTATATGTACTTTGCCTTGCATATTTTGCCTGGACATTTTTAGACGTGCCCAGCGTCTCCTCTGCTGGCTCACACAGTCAATCCATAAACTTTCCTTGCTGCCAACCAGCTTCCCACCAGAAACGCTCCACATGGCTCCCAGGTGAGGCATCCAGAGCATCCATTCTCCCACCCCGGTTCTCATCTTTTGGGGGAGAGCAGGGGCTGGAGAGCAGCAGTGGCTGGAGCTGGAGACACCACCTTGTTCCTCTGACAGCCTGCCTTCGCTGGGCCAATGATGGTTTTGTTTCCCTGGAAGACCATAGATATGGTATCTTGTAAAATACAGTGTATATAGTATCTAAACAATATATATATTTACATATTGTACTTAAAGAGACAATTACAATTAAATGACTCTTGGTTTTTCTTTCCCAGGGAATTGAAAAGCAATTAGTCTGGTGTTAGTGGCCAGGTGTACCAGGTCAGGCTGGCTAAGAATTATTTAAGGGAGTAAAATATACTTATAAAATTCTATCATTTTACATCTACACATCTATCTATTTCTTCAGATGTCTGTCACGTTGCCATCGAGGCAGCAGTCAGTGGGTTTGTGCTATGCAGTGGGACTCCCTGGGGAGATTAATGCCAGCAATAACCCAAAGAAGAAATGGAGGCAGCAGCAACTGTGGCCAGAAAGAAAGAAAGAAAGGAAGGAAAAGAAGCAGAGAGTACTGTTTATAAGATTACAGTGTCCTCTGTGCTTTCAGGCTGAGAGGAGCATGTCACAGCATCACAAATTTGTCTGTAGGCTAAGTAGTACCTTCTGAGTAGCACAACTAAGAGAAGTACAGTCCAGAAGGACCCCAGTCCCCAAGCAGCCTTCCCTGACACCCCTGCCAAGGCCTCCTCCAGATTATTTACCTTTACCACAACACAAACATTATTAACGTTTCATCTCTGTCTTGGTTTGCTTCTCCTTCAACGCACAGCTAATGAGTTCACCGGCCCATTCCAACAAACACAGATTCTCTGGGTTTTTTAATAGATTCCTGTCACATATATATTAGCGAGCCCTGAACGTTATGTGCACAATTTTTTTCTAAAAATAAGGTGATATTGATTCCACCCTTTTTTGATCTTCAGCCAGGCCATAGGCATCTCAGATTCCAATTTAAAATTATCCTTCTGGTGTTAAAGGTTCCCCAGGGACTCATCAGCTCTACAGCAGCTATTTGACCTGCTAACCAGTGTGCTTCTAAACAGGGGTAACCTTTCAATTTATCCTTACCGAGGGTGCTGGTATCAGCCTTAACACAAAAAATAAAATGTGAAAAAGGAAAAAAAAAAAAAAAGGTAAAAAGGAGGTGAGAACAAACTGTGGGCCCAAGTAATGACATACACAGCAAACACAATGAATTCACCAGGCTCATTGCATTAATTATCATAATGAAACATCTTATTTCTTTTGATTGTCACAGTACCGTGGCAACCTCAGAGCAGGAAGTAAAACCAAGATTTTAAAAAAATTAAGAGCCTAATGTTTTTTTACACAATCAGAGGTAGTCAGGAAGAGGAGATTATGTTACCCTGTCTCAGCTTGAGATGTATTTACACAGTTGTCTCTTCCAATTTTGAACAGGTAAAAAAACTCACACTAAGTTTCTTAGAATCACAGAATGTGTTGGGTTGGAAGGGACCTTTAAAGCTGATCCAGTCCAACCCCTGCAGTGAGCAGGGACATTGATACCAGATCAGGTTGCTCACAGCCCCATCAGGCCTGACCTTGAATATCTCCAGGGATGGGGCCTGCACCACCTCTCTGGGCAACCTGTGCCAGTGATCTACCACCTCATGGGGAAGAACTTTTTCCCAGTATCCAACCTAAATCTCCCCTTTTCTAGTTTAAAACCATTACCCCTCATCCTATTGCTACATGCCCTAGTGAACAGCCCTTCCCCAGATTTCTTTTAGGCCCCTTCAGGAACTGGAAGGCTGCAATAAGGCCCCCCTGGACCCTTCTCTTCTCCAGGCTGAACAGCCCCAACTCTCTCAGTTGGTCCTCATAGGGGAGGTGCTCCAGTCCCTGAGTATCTTCGTGGCCTCCTCTGGACCTGCTCCAACAGGTCCATGACCTTCTTATATTGGGGACTCCAAAGCTGGATGCAGCACTGCAGGTGGGGCCTGACCAGAGCAGAGCAGAGGGGCAGAATCCCCTCCCTGGCCCTGCTGGCCACACTTCTTATGATGCAGCCCAGGATGGGGTTGGTTTCTGGGCTGCAGATGTGCATTTGAATGAGTCGCTGTGACATTCTTGTTGCTGTGGCCGCTCTGCTGCAGCAGTTCATGTAAAGGTAGCTCAGGTGCTGCTAGAATTAACTGAAGGCACTCCTGCAGCTGCACGGAGATGTGTCCTTCCAGTCGAACATCGAGTCCAAATGCTCCGGGCTCTTCACACTGGAATTTGACTTCAAGAAGTGGTTTGCAAGGTGCTTAAGGCTTTGGCTGGAGAAAGTTTCCATTAGTGTTATTCTGGCACTAGCTCCTCAGCAATTCTTCTTTTCCTGTTTGTTTTACTGTGGTATTCTTGCTGGCTGTTTTGCTCAGGACCCTGCATTTCAGTGTGGCTGCTGCTCTCCTTGTCTGCGTATCAGCAACACAGGACCACAATAATACGGCACGCAACTCCGAGTCCCAGATTAGCAGCAACCTGCAGCCTGGCTTCAATTAGTTGGAAGGATGATGTTTCTCGACTGTCTGGTGTTTAAATGAACTGAAAATCAAAACCCTGTTTTTCTTGGTTCTCTTCCAAATCGCACACCAAGGTACAGTTTGCCTCATGAAAGATTAAAACAGATGTTGGTAAAAGGAGATAAATCTCAATCAAATTTGAGATCCAGATAGTCCCGAGTTTGTGTTTTGGTCTGTTCTCTTCAGAAACATAGGAGGAAGCATTGAACATGAATGGAAGCATTCATCCATGGGATGAAGGTAAGAGGGGCTGCAGGGGCTTATCAAGACCCTTCCTTCATTTTAGCAGCTCTGTGAACACTTTCTGTCTGTGGTGAGCTGCCTGCTGTAAATCAGCAAAGATGCCCAACAAGGCATCACAGTCACCTTTGAAGAGCTGACCCAGGGTGACCTGGATCCCAAAATCCCAGAGCCAGGGTGTAGGTTCTTTTCTCTTCTGCAGAGACCCATAAAACAGTCAGAATTCAGCTGCTGCCTGTTGCAGTTTAGCATCTGAATTGAAAACAAGAGAGAGAAAAGGCCAGGGAGAACACATGGTTACCACAAAATAATTACTGCTAATCTAATATATAGTGGTAACAGCATCTATGTGCCTACTCACTGTGTGGAATATAGGTATAATAAGGAGGAAAGCTGTTGGGGTTTTGTTTCTTGAGAACATCATCCTGCTTCACTGTGACCTTCTCAGTTAACTTAATAAGGCAAGTATGAAAACAGCTTCTTGGTTTCCACGCCAGAGAATACACTGCCTTATCACTTACTGTAATTTTGATTATGAAACAGTTGTTTTCATAAGCCTCACTTTTCTGTTGCTTGGAGCTATCAGAAATCTTCTTTTTCTCAGGCTACCACTACTTCATGCTTCCCAGTCCTTCAGAAATAACACTTTGTGTGAAGGCTACATTTTAGAGAAAACCCCTTTGATAAGTTCTAATGGTAGTTTTACAAATCCTTGTCATATACCTACAAGATATTAGTTGCAGAGGTCAGACATGTAGTTTCTAACTGTATGGATCAATGCAGATGCCTCATTTGGCCTAACACTCTTCAGCGTAGCCTTTCCTACTTGTTGCAAAGTCTTATGGTACAGCTCCAAGGATACCTGGGGCATAGAGGGGTGCTAGTGAAGCCCTGCACTGCTGTCGGCTTTTCTGAGGTGGAAATAAACACAGAATATCACAGGATGTCAGGACTTGGAAGGGCCCTCTGGAGATCACCCAGTGCAACCCCTGCCAGAGCAGGATCACCCAGACGAGGTCACACAGGAACACGGCCAGGGGTTTTGAATGTCTGCAGAGAAGGAGACTCCACAACCTCTCTGGGCAGCCTGGGCCATGCTCTGGCACCCTCACAGTAAAGAAATTTGTCCTCATGTTCAGGTTGAACCTCCTATGCTCCAGCTTGCTCCCATTGCCCCTTGTCCTGGCATTGGACATCCCACAGCAGAGCCTGGCTCCTTCCTCCTGACACTTGCCTTTTACAAGTTAATAACCATGAATGAGGGCACTCCTCAGTCTCCTCTTCTCCAAGCTAAAGAGCCCCAGCTCCCTCAGCCGCTCCTCATCAGGAGATGCTCCACTCCCTCAATCGCCTTTCTGGCTCTGCGCTGGACTCTTTCAAGCAATTCCCTGTCCTTCTGGAACTGAGGGGTTCAAAAGGAGTAAACCTTTCAAAAAAACCTCTTGTACATTGCCTATGTATATTCATTTCACTTGTATTCACTGACTTTTGGGTCAGTGCTAGTCTCAACGTGCACCCCAAAGGGTGCATCACCCCTCAGGTCCCTCCAAAACGTGGGCTCCTGCCTCCCCACTATGCTCATGCTCCCCATGTGGGTTGGCTGTTCCCACTACTGCGCCACAGCTCCCCGAAGGCACCAGCACCCTTTGGAAAAGCCACCAAGGCCTGATTGCACTGCAGAGCTCAGTAGGTGACGCTGATCTTGTGAGCGAGTAGGAGGCACATCAAGCTGAGGATGCAGCTGATCAGAAAATGTTTGACATTTTGTTTTGGTCCAAATGTTCTCTTATTAAGAACATGCTTCCCTTTTGACTAGTAATTGAGATTTCTCCCCTTTAATATTAATAATTTGGCAAAGAATTTGCACGGTTCATTTTCTTACCCGTGTTTTTAAAGATGCAGTTAGAGCCAGCTATGCTTTCATCCAGCATCACAGAGGAGTGCGATGATAGGTTTCAGGTGTTGCTGCTGAGTGCTTTCATACTGTACTTAAAAAGGAGGCATTTATGAACTCCCAGCAAAAGGACTGAATGTCCCTCTTCCAGATTCTGTGAAAAAATAATTAGATAATATTGTAGATCTCAGGTTCATAGCCACGGCTGTCTGTGCTGCCTCCGGGCCATGTAATATGGCAATTTTCTCTGAGCGTAGCTGATACATCTGATACATCAGTGGTACCTTACCTTCCCCACATCGGCCAGTGTCCACAAAGGATAGCTGGGATGAAACGGGTTTTCTGGCCGTGTGAATAAAGGTTGTACACTTGTCTTTTTCTCAAAAAATCCAATTTGCACAATTCTAAATTCTCTCATTGTCTACCCACCCCTGCCTGAACTCTCAGCCTCTCTAAGACAGGAGGACAAGAAATGTCCCTTCTGAATCATAGCATTTTGCTAAAAATGCATTAACATTAAAAGTTACTATTCTGACAGTCATATAAGAAACTATATAGTATTTGAGTTGCCTCTATATTTGGCTTCTGCTTCAATGCAGAAGCCGTTTTTTTCTCAAAGAATCAGGTGCAAAGCTTGAGGCCAGGGGAAGGTCAGGAAGGTAGGTGCAAAGTCTTTGCAAACCAGCAAGCCCCTTGAAGAATCATATTAGTGTTTTGACTAAAAGGATACAGTGTCTGGTGTTCAAAAGATAAACTCAAGGTTAAAAAAAAAAGGCTATTAAAGAAAGTGCACAGCAACAAATCTGAGTAATTAATCACTACAATTGCCTCAATGCTCAATAGCTGCTTGTGCCCATAGAAGTCATAGGGTGTACGTAAAACCTCCAGAGGCACAAATTGTTTCAAAGTGGCATTTCCTAGGTGACACTTGTATGTTTTATTACTGCAATTACGAGGCAGCGGGGAGCCAGGGGAAGAGGAGGGGTAGGTGCACCCCCCACGCTGTGGATGGGTGCCCTTGGTGCAGTGCCACTACACCCGGTACAGCTTGGCTGGCGGCAGTCAGACTGGCACCATGGCATGATGGTACAGCCTTTGTGGTGAATGACGGGGCCACATCCCTCCTTTCCTGCAGTTCTCCCTGTTGTTTCACTGGAGGAGGCAGCTCCCAAAACCCATCCAGGTCTCCTCTAGTCTCCTGAGCACAGAGGAGATACAGCTCAGTGGTTTTTGCTGCTTCCTTCCCCCTCTGGTTCCTGCTTCTGTGTGGTTAAGAAACTCTTTTTCTCCTTCCGTGGGAACATCTGGGGTGAAATGGGAGGCCAAAGGGTGACGTCTGTCTTGTCCTGTCCTTTGGTCCCCAGTCAGACCCCAGCCACCATGGCCACACGTGCTCAACCACCCTGGGTTGCAGCTGGCCAGACTGGCGAGCTTTGTTGTAAACAACGAGTAACTGAAAATAATCTTAAAGGAAATAGTTAATATTCTGTAAGACTTCCAAAACTCTGTGCTACTTATGAAAGACTCTGTATTTCCCTTTATGCTCTTCTGTATCCTTGGGCTGTGCTTCTCAGCCTCTCCTATGCCATTTCATCTGCCCTGCAGTGGTAGAAGCCTGCGCTGTAGCATCCAGGAAAACAACAGTGGAGGCCTCAAAGACTCTTGGAACAAACCCCGCTGTCACCAGATCTGAAAATCATAAGCATTTTCAAAATTATGATAATTAGGAGACTTGTAAGTAATCACCTTGGAACTTAGATGGTATTTCTCTTTTTTAATTCAGCTACTGTTTTCCTCATTGCAAAACAAATGTAATTTAGGTTATGCTATTTTATTTAATTTTAGGAATACAACATCCATTAGAAAGTACATTATAAAGTATGTTTTGCCAGAAAAATCTCCCATATTACAGTGAATAATCCTGTTACATCCTTCTATGATTTATAGTGCTTTTTTCTCCTTGTCTTTAACTTTAAACATTTGCCAGTAAAAGAAGGTAGTGTTAGGCTAAAAAGCTTCACTAAGATTTATGCACTTGGACAAAGAGGACCCCTTTCATAAGTTTTTATTTGACCCCCATGTGTATTACTCTTTTCTGAAATTGTTTGCAATTTGACTCAAGATTCTTGAAGAACATGAAAGCAGCACTGCAAAAAAAGAAATACTCTTCTGAGTGGAAAATACGAGAATGAAAAGATCCCCTGAACTGAGGAGGGGGAAAGGTTGTAGCAACAGTGGATTATAGGTTGTCGGTGCTTGAATCTTCTGTCTATTTCCAGTTTGACTCACTGTATAGCTTTAGTCGAGTTAAATAATCTTCTTTCACCCCGGATTCAGGATCTGCAAGGCAAATAGTCTTTTCCTGCTTTGCAGGGCTTTTGAAAGAGACGCATTAGTAGACTAACACAGAAGTACAAGGCCAAATTAGTAGAAGTATAATAAGCAACAGCTAATGTTTTACTAGTAGGGAAAACACTGCATATCATTTGGACTGTGGCTGCATTGTAGGTATTTTCCCTTTTCAATCTGTCACTGGAAACTGCAGATGACAGCATGGGAACAGCATACAATAAATGCAATGAAGATCTTAACTATTCCTCCAGTATGAATGAGGAAAAAAGGTAAAATAGAATAACAAACAGTGAAGGGAAACTTCTCTTTTTCTAATTGAAAAATTCTGTTTCCAGAAGTTCCTGTTGTGTAAATGCATAAACAGCAGGATCCATCAAATAAAAAGTCACTGCAACTGCATAAGCCTTCTCCACTTCAAGATCAACACTATAAGGGAGTATACGATCTGCATACTCTGGCAATTTACTTTAATTCTTGAGCTTCATCATACACAAATGTTTAAATCATTGGTAGTCTGTAAAAGATATCCTTTTCCTGATAAAATAAGCCAACAGAAGCTAAAAGCCTTTACTCGGATTAAAGTAGGGTTCACCAGCTTTTTCACTGAGACACAGCTTAATAGAAAGTGATCTTGGAGGACATACCTCCTTGGCTTTGCAGACACGTACACACGGCTGCTTCTGCCATTCCCCAGCACAGCCCTCCCCCTCTCTGCTCCAAGAAAACGGAGAAATAATGTTACTCTATTTTTAGCTTCCTTTAATGAGATTTATTGGATAGCTGGGCAACAGAAGCTCTGCAGCCTTGAAGCCTGTAGGCTTCGAAGCCTGTAGGCCTCAAGGCCTGTAGATCGCTCATTTTGAAAGCTTCTGAATAGTCCCAGGGGGAAGAGGAATGGCATCAAGGTGAGATAGCTCCAGTGAAATAGCTGAACTTTTCTTTACAGGTTTGGGGACGAGTGGCTGGAGCTGC
>NW_010171369.1:0-13909 GCF_000695765.1 Mesitornis unicolor
CTTCAGGGAAGGTCCCGCGGGGAGTAGGGGCTTTGGCTGGGTCCGGCCCCTTCCCTAGGGGCGAGGCTGTCCCCGGCTCAGCGTCAGGCTGTTCGAGGACGGGGCGTGTGCCGTCCCACTATGAGGGGAACGGCTGAGGCGCTGGGTCGCTCCCTCCTGCATCGAGCACCCTTAGTCCTGGCCCCCCTCCCTGTGCTGCTCTGTATCCTTAAACTTGTTGGTTTTAAATAGAGGTTTCAAATTTGGGGACATCAGAGTGTTTTTATTCCTCTTGCCTAGGGTCTTGTTTAAAAATACCGTGAAGAAACACAGCAGGTTGTGAATGCTACTTGCAGACCACGCTCCATGAGGCAAGGCCCAAACATTCCCCTGTGCGAGGCAGTGGGTTATTCTGACTGCCAGGCATCTCTCACAGATGTTTGGCTTAGAAATAGGCTTTGTTTAGATGTCTTCTGTCACTGTAAAATGTCCATTCTGGTGTAGAGTGCTGTAAAAACTTCTTGCCCACTCTGATACTTGGTCAACTCCCATTAGGTCTTGGGCCTGAACTCCCTGGCTTGTTCTGAGTGATGAGATCCAATGACATGGGTTGCAGTGGAAACAACATGACTTTACCTTTGAATGTGAAAACTGTGTATGAACTGGAGCAAAGAAAGATGCTTGGGTCTTTTTTTCCATCTCATAGTGAGGGTGGTTTTTGTGTTAGGTTGCAGTAAACATCCGTGAGAGACTTACTTCTTGGAATAATTATTGCCGTTACTGTGAAAATAGCGGCATGTGTGACAAAAAAGAAAATTAAACCTCCGGTAGTTTCGACAGTATTACATGTAGGGGGGGAAGCATTTCTAGTGTTTCTTACTGTATTCTACTGGTAACTAAATCAATAACCAGATTTTTCTCAACATTCCTCATCCACTTCCTGCAGTACTTCTGAAAATAAGTCATCATTAGGTTTCAGGATGGTGAATCAGACCTAAATGAGCACATTTCTTATCTTACCTATGTGTCATCAGCTCAGGTATGTGACTTTTTAAATTGTTTTATTAGCAGTAAGAGTCTATGTGGATAGTTGGTTTTCATAATAAAACCATAAAATGTTATTGATAAAATGTGAGTTCTTGAAGTACATGTTGTATGACTTCCTTATTGCACTGAACTACTTTAAAACAACAACACCACCACCTAACAAACCACTTTGTAGGTGGTTACCAGCCTTTGTGCTGGTAAAGTGGTCTAGAATATAAAGAATACAAATTTTTAGCTATTTTTTCATTAGAATAAGCTATAACTTGCCCTCATCCTTCAATAGGTCACTCTGGAGGCTAGTACAAGAGGCAGGAGTTCAAGCCTATTACTCTTTCCCCTTCTTCTCACAGATCTCCAGGATTATTTTTCCCAGGTGGGATTTTTTGTATAGCAAAAGCTGATGCTGTGTGAATGTTGCCCTCCTGGGAGGTGGGGCTGTGCTTCAGCTTGAGAGCATGCAGGATTGGCTTGTTTGTAGCAGAGCTGCAGCTAAGCCCATTATGTGGGTGGTTTTGGTTCCTTGGTTGAGCATCAAATTTCATGGGCTTCATTTGAACTTCCAGTTGATCATTCCTGAAAATTCAGGAAATTGAATTTGAAACCTCTCAGCAGCATTCCTGAAAAATAATTTAGTGCAGTTCAGCATTCACGCTAAATTTGAGATTTAGATACCAGATATGAATGTGTATTGCATCACCAGAGCCCAAGTACCCACTTTTAGTGGTGTCTTGAAGCCAACCAAGCTTCAACCCTATCAGATTGGGTGGGCCATCTTTGTGTTTGGCTGTGAACATAGTGCAGGGCCAGTTCTGCCTTAAATAGGAATACTTCTGGTGTAAGAGTTCCCTAGGGGTGTCACCTGGGGTGTCAGTCTTGCTTTTTATTTATGTTTTTTCTTACCACTAAGAATACAAAGAACAAAGGTGAGTAATACACTTGCTGATTAGTTAGGCTTTTTCCAAAACTTTGTGTCCTAGCAAAGTATTGAGTTAATGACCCCATGAGAACAAATTTAAATAAAGATTGGAGGAATTGAAACAAGATTGACTTTCCCAGGAGTTTTGTGAGAACGTTTTCTATTCTCTCTTTTTCCAGTTGAGAGAGCTTGTTAGACACTTGGAAATGTTTCAATGAATTCTGTGGATCACAGCAATCCCAGGTGGCAAAATAGGAAAAGAGGCATGCTGAGAAGAAGAGAATGGAGGATTCTGCCAGAGCCTGACAGTCACATGCAGGGAGTGTGGTAGGTTCCTCTCCTGCATTATTTGTCCAATGTACCTTATTCACAAAAGCAGCAGTTTTCAGTCTGCACTGAGCGTGGAAGCTGATGCCATACACTGTCTCCCATGATGCTGGAGATCCATCTGTCACATTTTAGTAACACTGTTTCCAGGATGCTTTTTCTTTCATATGGTTCCTTTTCATAATGCTGCAGCTCAGAAACGCTTTTAAACATTCAGGGAAGTTCTGAGTGATTGATTCAGTTTTGGAGGGGATCTTGCCCTGTGGCCTGTGCAGCATGCGGGCAGCTCCTGGATCAGTACAAGAGATTGGCAGACAACTCTTCTGCAGTCATGCCAGGAATGTTGCTTTGGGCAAAATGTAATCTTAAAGTAGTATTAGAAAACTTTACTTAAATCCATGTTTAGCGTGTCTGGTACAGGATAGACGTGTTTTACCCAGTTTAGGAGCTGGAAAAGCAGTAACCATTTGGTAAAAGGAATCCTCAGCCGTTACCACAGCACAGCTTCTGAACACAGAGCAAGTTGATTTGTTACCAATTCCCCACTGGCTAGAGAGGGTGCCTTTAATCCAAAGGTTGGCAGGGGTATTTTTTGTTTGTTTTTTAATCTTGCTGTCCAGAGAAGTTACTTAGGAACAGTTGCTGGAAGTCTTTAGACATCTGTTTTTCTAGGGAGATAAAATATGCCAAAATGGCATAACAAGCTGTATTAACACAAAAGTGGCTGGGGTTCTATAATTCTGTACAGTATTAGCAAAGAGGAAAAAAGTACAAGGCAGAGCACAGGTCTGGGACAGCAGAGCCAGTCTTGCCCTTACCCTGTTCCCTTTTCACCGGTGCTTGTCCCGATGGTGGCTCTAGGGCCCCACATTCAGTTTGAGGGTGCTTCTCTGTTCAGAGGGGAGCATTAGCATTTGAGAAAGGCACTGGGCACCAGCCTGGCAGTGACTGCCATGTGGTAGGTGTGCTGGGGTAACCCTGAGTCCAGCTGGCAACATCTGGCTGCTAAAGAGTACTTAAAGTAACGGAGGCATCACTGCTGAGCTGTTTTGGGACAAAGTCCTGCAAGAAGCACCACCCTGGCACTGCATTGGCTTCTCCGCATTGCACCCTGCCTGGTGCTCAGCCGTAGCTTTGTCCAGTCCGTAGTTTTGCCCATGTCTGCTTGAAAAGAAGACAGGTAGGGAGAGGAGAAAGACAAGACAAATCAGTGTCTCTGTGTCGCACTAAAGGAAAAGTTGTTCTTTCTCGTCCCTACAGAGTACAGGAAGACAGAGCTGGTAATTCCCCATCCAGGAGCTGCTAATTATTGACTCTATTAGCATGAACTATTTTTTCTCACTCCTGGATGAACCTTCCTGTAAGACAAATAAGAACATGTGAGGTCACAATTGTTCTTTATCTCTGTTCTACAAATGATTAATCCAGGGATAAAGGCACACGTAATGCCTGAAAACTGTTTCTCTAAGTCTTTTTATTATGGTGTTATTGTGGTCCAGGCCAAAAGCAAAGCACATTTTAATTCATGGAGGGGAGGAGACTGAGTATCTTGGAGATCAAACAGAAATAAAGCAACGTGTTCTATGGCAGGTAACACGAAAAGGACTTTTTCTGTTGTTTTTCTTTCTCTGAGCTGTAAAGAGCAGGACTTCCGCTCCCCCGGGGTGGGGGGGGCAGTTCTGTGGATAGCCCGTTCGCGGAGCGGGGGAGGCGAAGCGGGCGGCCGCAGCATCGGGGCTGGACCCGCGCAGCGGGAGGGGCCGCCGCCGGGGCGGGGTGCCGGTTCTCGAGGCATCTCGCGCGGGCGAGCCGGGGCCAGGCAGCCCTCTCCCGGCAGGCAGGTAAGGGGTCGGGGTCGGAGCCGGGCATCTCCGGGGCTCTGCGATTTCAGCAGCGGTCGGTAGGGCCGGGGTCGCTGGGGGCTGGAGCTGCTGGGGTCCGAGGTGGGTCTGCACCAGCTCTCCGACGCGAGGCTGGAAGGTGGTTTCTTCGTGGTCCTGGTCTGGAGGACTCATCCAAAGTGCCTGGCAGGCGACTGCAGTTTACTAATGCTCACTGTTAATTTAGAGTGATAGAACACTTTCGAAATTCAGCTGGTCAGGGTGTTGGGCCATCATGACTAGATCGTGCTTTTGCCAGGAAAGGTTGGACCAGATGATCCCTGAGGTTCTTTCCTGCCTGATATTCTGTGATTGTTTGGGCTGGACTGCATGCGTGCTCAGGGTTGTACTTGGCTTCTGCTATCTGAGAGGTAAATAGCCACAGAAAGCGGTGCCCTGACCTGAGTGTCAGCCCTGCTGCATGGCACCTCACGGCTTTATTGCCCCATTAGTCACATACAGCTTCTGCTGTCTTTAGCTGGAAGGGTTGGTTCCATGGAGGATTAACAGCCAGAGCCCTGAATACATCCCTGATGTATTTATTCAGCCAGTCTGCCACACTTCCGTCTGTGAGGTGTTGCACCAGCCTTCCTGGGATCACCAGCTCGAATGCAGCCTGACAGCTGCTTTTGGTTTGGTGTTGCTTGCATGGGAGTCTGCTAGCTAATGAATGAATGTGGCACTGCATTTTCCAGATAGCAGGTTGTGAGTTGTGTGTGTTACGGTAGGTAATGGAAAGCCATTACAGAAGAAGTTACTTTTGTATTGAATAGGTGGGGAAAATCTCAGGTTGAAGTATTCATGGTCTTTGTGGTCAATCCCTGTGTCACTCCCTCAGAGCACACATACTGCTCTTTTTCTTCAATCTCTTCCGTTATGGTGTAGCCTACAAAGGTTGAAATGTTTCTATGCAGAAGATTAACAGTACATCTAAAAGCCAAATCTTTACATCCCAGATTTTACTGCTAAGTCTCTGTCCCTCAGTAATGCTCTGCTTGTTAGGCAAACCTGCAAGCAGTCTGTGGTAATGCATGGGAGCTGTGCTGATTTCTGCTTCCACTGACTCAGTCTCACTACAGTCTTCTCTAGCAGTCCGGGAACTGACAGAAGCCTGATCCCACTCTGTGTAGCAGAAGCAGCCAGTCACTCACTCTAGAACCGTATTTGAGATGTGATAGTTCAAGCGTGGGTGCTGTGTCAGTCCCTGCCCGTGCGAGACAGCCTGCCACAGGATAAGGGCAGCAGTGGGCTGCCTGTGCTAAGCAATGCAGTTGAAATGGCACCTGTTCAGACTGGTACGTTAGTACTCCACCCAAAGTGATTTATTTCAGTTTCTTTTTCTTGTATTTCTTTGCTGAGTGTCTTGGTTTCTTTTGAGTTTTTTTTTTTTGTCCCGTCCCCCCAAAAAACCCCGAGTAAGCTTGTTGGGAGGCCTTTTATTCTTGCCATGAAAGTGTTGAGGTGGTGTGATACAGCTCTACAGGCTGACATAACAGTAACTAGCACACTACAGCGGTGTCTGCTTTCAAATTTTAGTGAAAAAGCCTCTAACTGGGACTTGTATAGTCCATAGCTTCTCTGTGTTCATTGTAGAATAGAACCCTAATGTACTAATATGTTACACAGCATTTTAATATAGCTGTATTTTTCCTGAAAAATAAATATTTAGTTGACGTGAAGTTGTTTGTCTAACAATTTGAAAACTGTATATAAAGATTTTGAAGAACTAGGAGAAACCTGTGACAAAACTAGTTCTTTTTTCTTCTGACTGGTTGTCCCCAGCCATTTTTTAGTTTCTTAGTTTATTTGCTAGAATATTGTGCATAGCATTTGTTTTCCCTCAGAGTCATTTTAAATGCTGGTTGTAATAAGATGACAATATCCTAACAGAAAGTTAAACTAGAACTTACAGACAGAACAACACCCTTTTTTTTAGTTCAACAACATCATGTATCTTTAAAACCCTGTTTATTATCTAAAATGACAATATGTGTAGTTTTCATAAGCTTTTCCAGTTGAGCTTGTGAATGAGACTACTGTAACTGATACTGCTCATTAAAGTATAATGTGAAGGTTGCATTTAAACGGGATAGGTATCCATTGCAAGTACAGAATTAACAAAAGTTTATTTTATGACAAAACGTTAGAACTGTTCTGGTAAACAGTATCTCATGCCTCTAACAGACCTGATGTGGTAGGCTGCCTTTGCACTGAAAGCAGAAATTAATTCCAAACAGGTACTCAAAAACCACTTCATTTTCTTTGTAACCAGACATTTCCTTCAAATACAAGTAGCTGGTCATGTTGGTTAATAGACAGACTTAAAAAACTTGTTTTGCAAAGCAAGATTTAGGCATCCAGAAATCAATCTGATTTTTTCAGTGTGAAGCTGTGTGGAACATGCTAAATAGGACGGGGATTTGCAAATAAAAATAACTTGAGTAACACTGAAGCCCTGTCCAGTTGTACCCTACAAAACTAAAAGATCCGTATGGAAACAGAGCACATTCAACCTTCCGAATCACTTCTTCCATTAATTCTGTTCTTTTCATTCTACACTATGAAGTCAGCTTTGATGTAGTTCTGGAACCTTACAGTTTCCATTCCTCTTCAAGATTTGTGTAAGGAGAATTTCCTTTACGTAATCCTTTTTATCGAGGGATTCCAGGTAAAGGACCTGAAGGTCTAGTGGCTTTCCTCAAACTTGATACCAGGACAAAGTGCTCTTTTAGCAAGGCACTCATGTTTGTTTGATTTATATTCTAAATGAGGATTAATGTCTATAGCAGAGAATTACCTGTACAGGAATGGATTAAACTAACCTGGAATATGTTGTCAAGGCTGTTGGTCTGTGACATGAAGACAGTTATTTTTCTGGGAAATGATCCAGAAGCATGAGTCTGCACTGCTTGGAGTTTCCTGTTCTATATCATTACAGTGTGTGTTGAAAGATTTAAGCAGAAAGCACACACTCCTCACCTATCCTGTAACTTATATACATTTTGATGATTATTAAGCCAACTGGCCTTAAACCCTGCTGTTCTCCAGAGGAGGAACAGAAGATTTGCTTGCTGAAATCCAAAATGTCATCCAATAAATGGACGCCACCTCTGTTCTCCAGCTATTTTTTTTTCCTTCTGGAAAATAACCTTTTAAAGGGAAAACTAAGTCTAAATGTCATAGGTTTTCCTGGAGCTATGGTTTACTGTGATGCATCCCGTCATAGATCCAAAAGAAGAAAGAGATGGTTTAGCTTAAGCGTTACCTGCTTTGGGTTCTTTCCAGTGAACTAGGACTGCCAGTCCATCAAACCCCAAACCAAACCTGTAAGATAGGCATCTGATTTGATACGAAGAGTTTCTCATGATCTTTGGGCTTGGGATGGAGGAAGTGGGTAGACTGGCATGCCACCTATACACCTTGAGCATGTACGCTCATGTACACCTCCATCCCACCCTACAGCATTTAGGTACCAGGTAGCTTAGCAATTTTATAGCAACTACAGCCTTAGTCAAGGAGTCTATGGGTTATCCATTTTCACATCCTTGCTCACTACAAGTGCCTCAAGGTTTGGGATCTAATTCTTTCAGGTAGCAAGAGGAAAATCCCTAGTTTTTCAGGAACAAAATGCAAAGATTTGCATTTGCCTCAGTGTACATGGGGAAATTATTTAAAATCCTTAAAACTTTGAGAGTGAAGAAAAAGCAGAGTAGCTTCAGATGCTGGGTTCAGCATTAGACTGTAAATGTCCCTGTGGATTTTCAGAGAAATCCTGGTATAAAATGCATCTTAAGAGTGAAAGGAAATAAAGTGGATAATGATGAAGCCAATAGACAGTCTATCTTGGGCTTATTTGAGTGTCTTAGCAAGCCTTTATGGATATGCTTAGAGGTCTTTAAAATGAGTAAGAGAAAGAAGTGGTGGGTGCATTTTTTTAGTCAGGCTGATCTGTTTCTTCTGCTTGGTTGCACATTAGCAAGTTGGTTGATAGAGCAGGTTGATGTTTCTTACCAGCTTGCTTCTGGGTAATGCTGATTCTACATAACCCATACATTTCCATCAAAATATCCATTCTCTCTACAGTTTGAATAAAGACCAGGCAAGTTGATAAGCTGTTTAGATCTGTGCTCAGCTTTCCAGCTGCCTTGCTGGCGGGCATCCCAGCTTTCTGGGTGGCTGAATCCAAGTGTGTTGGGTTCCTGGGAAACCAGTTAAAAATAGAAAAATGTAATTTTACATACTCTTCAAAGAGAATTGTCTGAGAATTTTCTTCCCCTGAGAAAGTAATCTTTTCCTCTTTAGGTTTTCTTTACAGTTTGAAGTGTAAAACACTTTTATAGGGAGAAATTTTGTTTTCCAAGCAACTCTTTGCAGAAGACCATGATTACCTTTTTCAGGAATTGTTTCTGTGCTTTTAATGGAGTATAAAGACAAAAGATGCTAATTCCTGAAGCATTTGTATCAAATTTCAGATATATTCTAAGCTAGTTCTCAAAAGATCATCAAGAGCTAAGTGGTTCCTGTCAGAGAAAACCTACCTCTCAGGAGATTTAAACTTCTCGTGGCTTCTATGCAAGAGCCTTTTCTTTCTGAATACACGAGAATCTCAGCCTCTCTCTGTAGGTATGAAATTGTTGCCTGAAAAAAACACAAGTTTCACCTAGGGGAAACTATGTTGATAGTTTCTTCTTGATGGTAATTACATTTGACTATTTACAGAAGGGATAAGTAATGCATTGTATATTCAAATTGCCTTGTATGCTTTTTTTACGGGATGTTTGCTGAAGATGTGGGCCTCGTAGCCTGCTTCTTCATGCTACTATCAAAGTGTGGACAGTGTTCTGATCAAAATGTAAGACTTTTAATTCTATCAACCACCTGCATTCATATGCATTTATGTATATTCCTTTCTTTTCATTTTGTGTGTACATGCATCTATTTTGTAATTAGGTGTGTAATCAGCCTTCCCATGAACATATTAATGAAGCAGTAGAGACGAAAATAAGGAAGACTTCATCCCTCAAACCAAGGACTTGTCATGTCTTATCATTACAATGAAGCCTTTGAAAATCCAGACTACCACTTCTCAGAGACACTGGAAATTGATAGAAGGTGAGTTTATTTAATTTTGCTGTTATGACTGTGCTATAAGAAGTTAAATTGTGTATTTATACACAGGGTAAACTTTTTCTCTAGAGTTTCAATTTGTGGAATTCTTTTAATCCCTCTCTTTAATCCCTCATTCTCAGACACAAATTTTTAATTCTGTTATCAGGAAGGAAGCATTCACGAGAAACTGCATGTTTGCTTTTTACATGTTAAATGAATTTATCAGTTAAATGTATTTTAGGATAATCCATAATGTCGTGGATATTTTTTAGTTCCAGTAATTTTCACTATGTGCTATGATCTTGGATGTCCTCATTTTCCAAGCAGTTACTCCTGTTTAGGTAGAATCCAAGTTAACTTAAGGTGGAAAAAAATTTCAGTTGTTCTAATTCAATTGATGACCAAATCAGAATTATGACGGTGGAGTTCTAAATACAAAATACTTCTCCATATCAGTTTGTTTTATAATGTACTCACATTTGATGGTAATAGGTAACAATGTACTAAGAACATCTATTGAAAATTTTTGTGGCACTTGGGATTTTCCGTTTTGTTGCTTATGCAGGAGGAGTCCTCAAAAGAATCTGTTCTCTCATCAAACCCCTTATGATTCCTCACTGCATGGTTCCTATGGAGGACACAGCAAAAGAGGACAAAATCACCCTCTGGCTATACCAACAGCCTCCATGAGACATGGCGAAGGTTCACCAAGAGTGAATGTCCTGAGCAGAAGTCCATACAGAAACTCCATGGGTATGTAATTTCTCAGATGAACAGCTTACAGAAGTACTGAATCAAATAATGGCTTAGTCTGTCCTGAGGGAGTCTTGCAGCTCAGGAAAGCTCAACTCTGGGTATATTTGTATGTGGTGGCAGAGAGATTTTTTTGCTTTTTTTTCTGCCAGTAGTTCAGATGTTGTGTAAACAGATCTATGGACTGTTTGTGGTTGACTTGGATGGACTGCACAAGTCATTGAATACTGAGATGTACCTTAGAGTGAGATACAGGAGTTCTGTTAATGGGATATATTGCTGTGTTTGCAGTAGAGCTGTGTTTGGTCGATAGGGCTGATATTCTGTGTGCGTAAATAATCCATAGCAGTATACAACTTTCTGTATAATTCTGATTCCCTTCAACAGATGATATTTCCTTTGAGCCTGAGCCAGATCTGGCATACAGCCCACCTTCTACCTTCCATCTGCTGGATCGTCCCTATACCCACAGAACTAATGCATTGGAAGGTAAGACATAAGGATTGTGGTGCATCAGAATATTGAATGTCAGTCTTGCCCTCCATAAAATAATAAATATTTAAAAGTCCTCTGGTTCAGAAATGAAGATCTTAATGTAGTAAAAGCAATCATAAAACATAAATTCTCTTTTACTATCCTGCATAGCTGTAGCTGAATTTTTCAGTATCTTTCTGAAGGTGTTTCTTGAGCAATGAAAGATAAAATGCCTATCAATTTTAACCCAAACTCCCTATAAGTGGGTCAACATAAAACAAACTTACAGTTATCTGTATAGACTCATCATAGGAGGTAATAGGGGGAGGATAGGATGTATTTTTGAGACTGTCTTTAGTGAATTGTTCACTATGTTGTCTCCGTATAAATTCTAGACTATCATAGCAATTGGAGATTTATAGTCATTAAAATACAGGGAATAATATAATCTGGGTTCTGTTTTAGGCTAGCAGTAGTTCATAGAATACATAGAATCATAGAGTACCAGGTTGGAAGAGACCACAAGGATCCTCTAGTCCTACCTTTCAAGGTAAAAGTATAGTTTAAATGAGTCAGCACCCTGTCAAGCTGACTCTTAAAACTGACCAGTGTAGGGGAATTTACCATTTCCCCTGGGAGATTATTCCAATATCTGTTTGTTCTCATTGTAAAAAAATTTCCCTTTATGTACTGGTACATGGTAATAAGGTCCCCCCTAAGCCTTCTTTTCCCAAGGCTGAACAGGCCCAGTTTTCTCAGCCTTTCTTCATATGGCAGCTGTTCCAGTCCTCTGATCATCCTTGTCGCCTTTCTTTGGACCCTTTCCAACCTGTCCACATCTTTTCTGTATAGCAGGGACCAAAACTGGACACACTACTAAAGGCATGGTCTGACCAGTGCCAAATAGAGAGGGATAATGACTTCTTTATCTCTGCTGGGGATGCCCTTTTTAATGCAGCCCAGCATCCTGTTGGCTTTCTTTATAGCTGCAGCACACTGTTCGCTCATGTTGAGCTTGTCATCCCCCAAGACCCCCAAGTCTCTTTCCACAGTGCTGCTCTCTAGCCAGGTGGAACCCAGTCTCAGCCGCATTCTTGGATTATGTATTCCCAGATGCAAGACCTTACATTTGTCCCTGTTGAACTTCATACAGTTCCTGCTAGCCCACTTGTCCAGTCTGTCCAGGTCTTCCTTGAGGGTGGCTCTCCCTTCTGGAGTGTCAACTACCCCACTCATTTTGGTGTCATGAGCAAACCTCATCAGGGAGCTCCTCATCCCAACATCCAGATCACTAATTGCTGTGGTTGTTGTGAAAAATGGGGAAATAAATCTGGTCCTTTGAGGCCGGCACCAAATATGCGACAGGCGCAAGTCAAGGAACAAATAGTAATTGTTTATTTACAGCAACATTTACAGGTTCTTTTGGATTGCCGGTGATAAATTGAAAAGCTACAGGTACACACACAAACACCACCACCACCACCACCACCAACAACTTGCCCACTGTAAGCCTGGCCCATCGAACAGAAATACAGTGGAACAAAACCAAGAATACACTCAGGGAAGCCTAGAAATGAACCTGAGCAGAAATATCAAATACACTCAGGGAGTATGAACCTGAGGAGGAAATATATCACTCAGTGTTAGCTGAGGTAAATAATCTTACCCACAGGGTGTCCTGAGTGAGGGAAATGGAGAGGGAGTGAATTCATCAATCCGTCCAGTCGTCGGTATGGTTCCGAGTTCATCCTGTCCCAATTCTTGGCCCAAAATTGGGGTGATATTTATACTCAAATGTTTACATTACATCACCAGGGCATGCGTGCTGGTGGGGATGACTATAAACAATCTTATCACTTATGTTAATGTCACTAAGCCTGTTAATTCACACCTGCATGAGTGGAGGTAATGGCTCCTTTCTTTTGGGTGGAAAAGAATAATGGGGGACTGGGACCACGAGGCCTCCGCCCCGTTTCACACTCCTCCAGGCATCGAGTTAACACCAGATACCGATTTAGTGATGGTTGCCACCTTGCCTTGCCACCTCCAGTGCTGAGTTTCATGCTTCCAGGCATGCAGCTACATGGTGTACATGACTTGGACTTTGTGATTAACTTTTGCTTTCTCTCTACAGTGGTTTAGGGCTGGGCTGGCCACTAAATCCTGGACAGATGCTCTCTATTAACCCCTCTCCCCTCCCCAGAAGGGAAGAGAAAAGAGAATAAGGAAGAGAAACTTTATGGGTTGGAAAACAAAACTAACAAGTTTAATTAAAACAATAATACTAATACTACAGGATAATAATGTAAATAGGAAAATAATGAAATATATATAAATATGTACAAATATATATACAAAACCAATATAAAATCTTCCCCCCACCCTCCCCCCAATGACGTATACATCACCAGAGGCTCTGCAGAGCAGGGCACTGGAAAAGTCCCAGACTGGACTCAGCAGCAGGTGGGAACACATGAATCAGGATCAGAGGCAGATGAATTAGCAGGGTTCTGCTTGGACTTAAGCCATTACAGGATCAAGACAGAAGGAAGGGTCCAAGATGGAAGGGCTCCAAGATGGAAGAAGGGTCAAGACCCTTGTGATCCCTCAGCTTTATACAGAGTATGACATATGTGGTATGGAATACCTCATTGGTCAGTTTTGGGTCCACTTCTTCCCCCTGTAGGTGCAGACACAGCACCCATGATGAGACAACTGACCTTGACCTTATCTTCTAGCAGCACATACCTTTAGTTTCAGCAAGTTCAGCCACATAAAAGAGACTGAGCTGAAAAGTAAAATCACTAAATAGAAAATTAGTTCTATTTAGCTCAAACCAGGACAGCCAGTTCTCCACCCATTGCTTGGACCACTTGTCTATGTTGTAGTTTGTCAGTTTTTCAAGGAGGAGGCACACCAGCTCTTCCTTCACTGATGGCAGGTCTGTGTCTGCTTCAGTGTGGATAGTTGTTTCCATGGCCTGGGACCCAGCAGCGCTGGTGAAGGTGTTGAGGACTTCTGCCTTTTCAGCGTTGTTGGTGACTAGTTCATCTCTCCTGTTAAATAGAGGGCAAATGCTCTCTTGTTTCTGCTTGCTGTTAATATATCTGAAGAATCCTTTCTTGAAGTTTCTGGCCAATTTCAGTGCAAGCTGAGCTTTTGCTTTCCTAACTGCATCGCTGCATGCCCTGGCAACACACTTGTAATTTTCAACAGGTGATGTTCCACTTTTCCATCTCTGGTACATTTCTCTTTTCATTCTGAGCAGACCCAGAAGCTCGCAGTTAAGCCAAAGGGGTCTTCTTGCTCTTCCTGCTTCCCTTGCCTGTAAAGGAGATGAACTGGTTTTGTGTATCTAGAAGAGTGTTCTTGAAAATCTCCCAGCTCTCACTAGCTCCTTTGTCCTCCATAGAAGCTTCCTGCT
>NW_010171369.1:14584-15852 GCF_000695765.1 Mesitornis unicolor
CAGTCCTGCTTGTCACATCTGTCATTTGTACAAGGAAGGAGTCCTCTAAGCATTTCAGGAACTTGAGGGATGACTGGTGAACTGCTTTATTGCTTTTCCAGCAGATATCTGGATAGTTGAAGTCTCCCATAAGAACCAGTTTTTGTTGACCCAAAGCCTGCTTAATTGACCCAAGTATAACTTTGTTGGTCTTCTTGTCTTGGTTTGGGGGTCAGTAACAGATGCCCACTGTAAGGTCTGTCCTGGAGATGACCCCCTCTGGTTTTGACCCAGACACATTCAGTGGGGCTTCCACACTTACCACAGTTGACTTCTATACATTCAAGGTTCTCCTTTACATAGAGTGCAACGACTCCTTCTCTTCTGCCCTGCCTGTCTTTATGAAATAGCCTGTAGCCATCAATCATGATCCCCCAGTCATTGGAGTTGTTTCAGTTATTCCTATGATACCATAACTTTCTGACCGGGTTTGGAACTCCAGTTCCTCCCGTTTATTTTCAAGACTGTGTTAGTATACATATACTTTAGGTGGCTGGGCATTCTATTCTCATTTAGGGGGACAGCTGAGGCACATTTTACACTACTCTGGTTGGCCTGATTTATTCCCCTATTGGATGTAATAATGGTGATGGTGGCATGAGCAGTGCCATTTGGGATCCCTCCCTCTGAGTCCTTCAGTTTAAAGCCTGCCTCACCAAGTTGGCCAGTCTGCTGCCACAGATTCTCTTGCCTCTTGCTGCTACTCGGCTCATCTCTAGTGAGCCTGGTATTACCCCACTCTCCCCTTCCAACCTAGTTTAAAGCCTTATTGATGAGCCTTGCTAACTTATGTGCAAGGATCCTTTTGCCCCTTTGAGAAAGTTGAATTCCATTGGTCTCCGGAAGGCTTGGTGCTGTGTAAACTTCCCCAATATCAAAAAAACCAAAACTGCACCAGTGGCACCATCCTGTGAGCCATGTGTTGATCTGGAGTGTTTTCTGGTTCCTACCAGTATTCTTCCCTGCCACTGAAGGAGTTGAGGAAAACACTACCTGTGCTCCCGATCCTTCAACCAGTCGCCCCAGTGCCCCGAAGTTCCTCTTGATTGCCTTTGCACTCCGCTGCTCAGCCTCATCGCTACCAACCTGCACAACTAACAGTGGATAGTAGAGAGCTGCACCAGACCAGGGAGTTTCCTGGTAACATCTTTAACCTGGGCCCCAGGGAGGCAGCAGACATCCCTGTGGGATGAGTCCAGTTGGCATATTGGACCCTCTGTTCCCCTCAG
>NW_010171370.1:0-33805 GCF_000695765.1 Mesitornis unicolor
TCTGTGATTCTGTGATTCTGTGATTTTTGGACAGTACTGGGTGACTTTGATTACGGGTAATATGGAAAGGATGAATATGCTGTTGAGCATTTCACTTCTCACTCCTCCTCCTACCACCAAGAGTCAAAACCTCAGGGATAGGTCGCAGAAACTTTTTATACGTTGTCAGCTGCACTGAAACCAGTACTGCCTTTAAATTGCAGGGATGATTGATACGGCCAGTTAAATCATAGCATGCTGTATGCAGCTGTCATTTTTGAAATATTTCTCTGCAGTCTCACATTCATCCTGTTCCCAAGAACAGACTTACAACTCCCATGCTCGTGGATATGATCTAAATAAAGGGAGAGAGTGAGCTTGTAGGGAGAATTGCAAATAATGTAAATAATTCTTCTTTGCAAAGAATCCTACATGGAAAAATTATACAGAATGTAAGACAGGTGAAGACAATAATATTCTTAGAATTTAACTTTTTCATTCGTTTCTGAGTGGTGAATGACAGACTATGAATAAATTAGCAGAGAACCTTTTTCCTAGATGCAAAGGCAAGAGTGTGATTTTCCATGAGTAAAACCCCAGAACCTTCACTCTTTCAAGTTTTTTCTCTCAAGACATGTGCAACTTAAAAATATCTTTCCATCAAAAGTAATCTTAGTGGCAATAAAGGCAGAATATGGGTTATGTACCATATAGGTCAACCATTTTTTTTCTCAGTGCTATTATTTAATATGAGGAAAGTATATAAGGAGTCCTAAGAGTCTGCTTTTAGCAATTCATTGTTTTCTACAGTTTATTTCATTCCTTTCAGAAATCACACGTAGTTTTGCCATTCAGTTATGTTTGTCGAGGAGAATTTATTGTGTTCTTAGTGTGTAGCTTGCTGAAGTGAATATAGGTGAAAGGCCTTGCTTCTGTGTCAAGAAGCTATTTTTTAATGCTGTGGCTTTGCTCAGCCGCAGTGCTATAATATATTGGAGGCTAGTGGACCCATGAAGATCTCCTGATACACACTAAAGCTTGTATAAGCAATAATAAGAAATGTTTCTTCTCTGCAGCAGAAGTGTGTTGTTGGAAACATCGATGATCGTGACATAGATTCATCACGTTGAAAGTTTCAAGGTGCAGTTGGGCTGTAATTGTCATCTGCATTTTCTGTTTTCTCTGCTTTCAACATCTTCCTCTGGTTGAGAAGCAGCATCTTCTCCGAAATCATTGACTTCAGTCTCCCATGGCTGGGCATTTGATGAAATGGGTTTATTATGTGGGCTTCTGAGTGAGAAAACAAAAACAGCAATAAAGAGCAAGCAGATT
This sequence comes from Mesitornis unicolor, assembly GCF_000695765.1. Lineage (NCBI taxonomy): Eukaryota > Metazoa > Chordata > Aves > Mesitornithiformes > Mesitornithidae > Mesitornis > Mesitornis unicolor. The sequence continues at coordinate 1,312 of NW_010171370.1, forward strand.
GGCAGTTGCTATGGCAATTCCATCCTTTGTTAGGGTTTGATATGAGTCTTAGGAGCTAGGGGAAATGCTCGGAAATGGTAATTAGTTTTTTCAAGGGAATGTAATTTTCCACTGGGAACTGAAATTATAAAGTCAGCAATTTAACTGATACAACTGGATTAAGGAATTTTATATTGTCTGTTTCTTAAAGAGGAGTTACATTTTCTGTAAAATAATTGTCTTGTTATCTGCAATTCCAATTATCTAGTGTCAAATTTTATTTCAGATTCTTGACTTTTTTCAAGTGTATATTGGTGACAATTGTTAATAATATTATCTGAGCAAACACGAACCCAATAAAATGTGTTATTTGTTGCAAGAGGCCCATTAATTTCAATATAAAACATGGTGCTAAAATAAATTTTTGCAGAACCTGAGAGGACATAATTATCTCCGTTTTGGGACACAGCTTTGAGGGATGATCTCTGGGGAAGTTCCTGAAAATTAGATAAATCCATACCATACCATACCATATAATAGATAGCAAAGGACTCCAGATTGATGCCAAGACTTTTTTTCTGGAGAAAAAAAGATCAGGTGACAATGAATGCTCTACTGCTGCTAAGCCTATGAAACACCCCTGGGTTCTGTGCAGACTAATGGAGTATGCAATAATACTCTTCTCCATTTATTATTCCAGTTACACTGGCTACAACACTGACATCTAAAGACTCTTTTTTGCCTTCTTACTCTGACACTCTCCTTATATTAGGCCTTATTAAGAATTTTTCAGTGATGGATTTTTTACGTTTGAAAGGATGAGTATTGAATAGATTTAGTGGTTATTTTGGAAGTGTAATAGCCAAAATTCTCTGTAGAAACTGCAGCACAACCACCGTGTACTAGTTCTGTATCACTGGATATTTGTTTCTGAAAGAGTTGAATGTGTAGAAGATAATGTTTGTTCCCATGAAGAAAAATAGGTTCCTGCCCTCTCTTCTAAAACCAGCACGCTTATAAGAAATTTTAAATTTTTACCATTTGGGAATAGCTGTATCCAAAACCACTATTTCCTAACACAGATGTAACACTGAGAAACAGCCTCACAAGAAAACTGTCTCACTGCTGTGGCTGTGGAGACAAAGGAGACATTCTGGGCAAATATCCTAAGAGAAGAGTGGAGAAGACAGCCTTTTAAAAATACCCACAGAAAAAGCCTGTAGTCTAGCTAACAGCTGAGACACGGGAGAGGCTCAAATGAATCTACAAATTCAGCCAAATAATCATGAGGCTTTATTATTTCCTCAGGTTCTCTGCAAGAAGATTTTATGTGAAAGTACATTGAAGTGGTAAGTTAGTAATTTTGGACCCCCATTTTAAATACAGTGTTATTGCACTTTAAATTATATTTTTTAAAATATATGACAGCAAAACCCAGTTAAATTTTGAATTATGCCTTTGTTTCATGCCAGAGTAGTATTCTAAAAGGAACTTCAAAGGAGAGGGATACTATAAGTCACTGTTTTCCTATTTTGATCCAAGAGATTATGATTTTAAAAAAACCCAAACCAATAAACCACAACACAAATGGGAAGAAATTAATTAATTGCAAGAAGGAACACTTCAAAGGGTGAACATTATTTCTTTCTCTCTTGTTAATACTACTGGCTTCTGATTCACACAAATGAAAGAAAAAGGAAGATTCTTGTGTGCTTCAGTTAAGAGTTACATAGGAGCATGGACACCTGAGTGGAGAGAAGGCTCTTCATGTATGTGAATGCATTCTCCCTCTGAAAAGGTGTGCCTCCTTATTGTCACCAAATGTGTAAGAACCTCAACCCTTTAGCTAAATGGCTAAAAAGATACTGTAAATAACCTCCAGGTTCTGCACAGAGTCATATTGCTGAAATTAGAGGATATTATCCTAAAATCCCCATATATTTGCAGCATACTTGGAGGTTTTCAATGAGGACTAGACAGCATTCCTGGAACAACTGATACTGTCTTTGTATTTGTTACAGGATATTAATTAACCTCAGAGATGACCCAAAGATGTGCATAACTTGCTTACACAAGTTTTCATACCCTGATCTGCTCTGTAGGGAATGCCCAAGCATGACTGAGGGCTGCACTTGCTTAGTAAGTGACCCCAAATGTAAAAAAGCAGATGTGTTCCCTCCTGGGGACTGTGGGCTGGCAGCAACAGAGGTGTTACATAGCACTTTGCAGCTCTGAGAATCCATTAGGAGATCTCACAAGGAATAGTTCTCTAACAGAGATCATCTGGCCAGAAGTCTGCAGCAGAGCTCTTTTGAGCTCCCAGGGAATTACTTTGCATGCTTATGTGTCTAGACTTTTTGAATAATTTGTGTTATAGAAACACCTCCAAAATGAGTCTAGAGAAGTATTTTCTCAAGAGTCTGAGGAAGAAAGCATCTATTCAATTGTGTTGATTAGCATTTTATTAAGTTTTCCTGGTACTACTAGCCAGGCAGTAAATTTGTATTTGTTATACACCATACTCCATTGAAATAGCTTAGTACAGTGAAGCGCACAAGTGCCAGTGTCACAGAGACCACTTTGTGCTCTGTCTGTATTCCATGTTCCTCACTAACTGGACTATATATATACAAGAATGCAAATTTTCTCTCTCTGTTATGGTCACAGACTTGAATGTGCTGTACAGACAAGTTTGAAAAGGCCTGCAATATTCACGCCAGACACAGAAGGGCATCTTTAAGCCTATACAATTGTACCAGTGTTCTTTGCCATCTGTCCCACCCCACGGTGCAAAGGTGAAAGAGGGCAGTGGTAAAATAGGACTCATCTAACAAGGAGAGTATACAAGTAACTGTAATGTTGGAGAGTGAGATTTCATTTCTATAGTCTCTGGCTCTATGTGGAGATGACCCTGAGCAATAATCCAGACTAGGGCTTGTTGATACTGAAGACCAGCCTAAACCTAGTAAGAGGCTGTGCTCTGCAGAGATACTCAAGTTATGGTTTTAAGACACTTGAGAAGAAAGTGTTGAGTCTTCTTAGACAAATGCAATGGGCTGCAGAGGTGTGTAACAATTATTCCTACCAGGAATAATTGAGGATCAAATCCTTCTGGCATCCTTCATAGTGGAAAAACAGATAGAACAAGTAACCATGGGGGAAGTGAAAGAGCCAATGGGTGGAAGAAAACAGAACAGTGGGAGGTGCTCTGGAGCATCTAAATGTCTCGATGTGAGATCACCAGCTCTATGACTTATCTTTTCTGCCTTGGACAGTGGAGGCATGCCTTGCCAAAGTGAGACATGGATTTTAGCAACTTTGGGAGGAACAAGGCAGGAATAGGCAGCATCTGCACACAAGCACATACTTTCTGAGTGATTCAACCTTTTTAGTTCTGCAGGTTTCTCTGTGATAGTGTAATGCTTATGCAGTTTGTCATACCTTTGCAATGTGATAGGCTTGGAGAGAACAGCGATTTCACAGTAAATGCAGGTACAGTGGAAGTGCTTTGTAAGGTTCACACCCCATATATCAATATATTTTAAAACCCAAGTAATTTTGGATGATATCTTACATTTTAATGTATTAGTTAAAATACGGTTCATGGTCTAAAATTAAACAGCCTAGGGTGATCATATGGCAGAGGATAAAATATTAATGTCTTTATAATTACAGAACTTAAATATAAAAGATTGAAACCTAGTAATGTTACATTTTGAAAAAAAGATTGTATTGTAAATCTAGAGTGTCATGTGAGTAACATCCACTCTAGGATTTTAAAATATTATTTCCTAGCCTTAATAAATGCATTTTGTGTTGGATTCAACTTTTTCCTCAGTATAAGAAGCAAACTAACAGTGTCTGTTCACTGGGTGGTGACATTGTGGTACAGAGAATTTCTGTATTAAAATGTACATTACAAGTGATATATTTTTATATCACGTATAAAAATTTGAAATATGGTGGGTTTGCAATAATGCTACATAAGTTATGAAAGCAAATGCTTCCCTCCCCACCAAACACATACACACAGCAGAAAATCCCCTTGAGGTCTACACAAGGAGGATGTGAAAAATAGTCTAGAGAAGAGTGATCAGAGGAAATGCAATACCAGTTTTCAAACAGGCTAAAGGTTGCTACAAGAAGAGACACTCTGGGTCCATCCACTCTGTTATTCTAAATGTAGTGCTCTCAGAGGACATAAAAAAGCCTGTAATTTGTACCAAGTAACAGCAATCCACGTTTGTTATGTACTCTCTCACCTGTTTAGTGAACATCTTAGATACAGTGGTTGTAAATTATGGTGACTATGGCTGGGAGTTATCACGCAAAAAACATTGTTATGAGAAAACTAGAGAACCTGCTTAACTTTAAATGAGGACAGCTCCCATTCTACCTGTGATTTACTATTAACTGCAATGACATCAAGGTTTCCTGACTTTAGATTCTGAAACACAAGTTTCTGGCCTCTCTATGGCCATAAAAAGCCATAATAACATTACAATTGTATTTTAGGTTGGAGAAAGGAATATAGGAAGCAAGTTCAAATACCACTGGGCATGTTTGTCATAAGAGAACATATGTCTACAAGCAGAAGATCAACAAATCAAAATATATGTAAACACAGACTTAATTTTGACTTTAAAGAATGCTTGTAAAGAAAGGGATACAGTCAGATAAGCATAAAGAAACCTAAAGGCAGCTGTTGCCTACCACCTCAGCCTTTTGCTGCCTCTTTTCAAAGTCCAGAAGGGATGGCTTAAGATTCCTAGCTAGAATTTGTTGCATTTATGATGCTTCCTTTGAATTTTTTTTTGTGATGTGAGCAACGCCTTCAGTAATGGCATGAGCTTCGGGGTGTGTTTTATCTCCGAATCTCATTAGGCAGGTGACACGTACCTGCCTGTGAGGTCCAGATCAGTGCCCACTTAATAATGTGTCATAATTTTAATGGTCCTTTCTTTCACTTTGCCATATTGCTATTTCTTGGGTGTAGCACCCAGCAGCACTAAGGAGCAACCAAGCACAAAGCCCTCTCAGGAAGAGGTCTCTATCTTTAAGCATTTTGTTTATAGTATGGACCAAGATCTTTCATGAGAAGGTCCAGGTCTGTGCCTAAATTTAGGCATAATAAAATTTATATGGCTGGGAGGAGGGTAGAATGAAAACACACAGATGATAAGGACTCCAGATAATCAGTTTATGGAGCTCTGGCATGTGACAAAAGCACATAGGTGGATTTTCTCCATTCTTCTCTGCATAAGGCATTTTGTGAGTATATTTGTGCTATTCTTATTACCTTCAGAATGGCTCTTATATACAAAGTTGAATGACCAAGCCTCTAGTAATTTGTTCTTCCTTGCTATGTTATTTAATTTGTTACCTATGTTTAAATACATAGGAATGTTAGATCTAATAAACACTGAACCAACTTCATCTCTGATATGAGTTCACTTCATGTAATGGCAAAGGAAAACCTCTCCAGCAAAGTAAGGAATAAATTATTTTTAGTGAAAGAAAAAAATTGTTCTCTTTTTAAGTAGGAAAATAAACACAATTATTTATACATATCTGTGATGTAGGAAGTAGTAATTCATGTTATCCTCTCAAAGTAATTAATATAAGTGGTGCAATGGTTTTGGAAACTCTTTTGATCACATCTGCAAAAAACATGTATTGGTGATATTCTGCCTGCCTCTTTGATTTTTTTATTTCATATTTTTTAATTTTCTCTTTTGTTAGAGCAAAATAATGTTATTTGTACATCTAAAGTCAAGGTTTGGAGCATTTCAAGGTCTGCTCAGCCCTAGCTGAAGAGATTTCTGGTTTTCTGATAAGACACTTTGGAAATATCTTTTCCAACTTTGAAGAAGGAAATGTTTCATAAGAACACATGTAGGAACATGTATGCATATATCCAGTTGGCACTTAGTATTAGGGTCTGGTTCTGCAAATCTATAATGTTATATTATACATAGAAATAAACCTGCAGAAAGTAATGTAAATCAGAGATCTGACTTGCTTTCTAATTTGAGGAGGGGGAGAAGGATTCTTTTAGTATTTGATATTGGCTGTCAATCAGGTTGTCATCAAATGTAGTAAAATATGGTGATCTTTCCTTCAGTCTTGTCAACAAAGCAGATGGCTTTCTACTCTTCACCGTTTCTCTAGTTTTCTGTTCAAAATGCTGTAAATCAGATGAAACTGAACATCTTCCTTGCATCAAGACTGATTTTTTTGGCAATGAGATATTTGAAAAGCCTCCAGCAACTTTGACTCTATTCACCTTTTCCTCCTTGTATAATTCAGCACAAATCAAATGGAAACCAATCCTTGTGTCACAGGGTGGCACTGAAGGTCCTAAGCTGTGGTTTTCTGGGGTCATTAAGAACACGAGAATTTAAGGAACCCTTTCCCTCCTATAGGAAAGAAGTCAGGCTTTTTTTTTTCCTCTGCAATGGATTGCTTGCTAGATGAGGATAGGTGAAAGTGCCCTGACCCGACTACCAGTTCATTTTATGCAACCATTAGAACCACTTGCATTTTTTGGAGTCAGAAATAAGTATTGGTCATGCACACCCCAGGTGATGGAGCAACTGTGCGCAATGGATTTCTGTAGCAGATGTGCATGTGGCAGTATTCCTGCTTCCCTGCCTTCTCCATAACAGTTGAGGTAAGACTTGATCTCATGTCCAATTATACACATCCAGCTGTTAAATAACTAAAAAATGGCAGTTGTCAAGGCTACATCCAACACTGTGGCTGCAGCAACAACAGCAAGAGGGAAAAGATTGCACAATCTCTGTTTATAGGCAGTCCTTTGGCTTTTCCCCATCTGCATACCAAAGCAAGTAAACTGCTGTTAATCTTAGCATCAGCAATCTGAACCGGAAATTAGACCTGGTCCGGTTTTTATGGGGATGGGTGGAAAGTAAATAATCTTTTTTAGCATTAAATTGCAAATTTGGAGAGAGATATGCTGGTTTTGGATGATACGACACAAAGAAATCTTACTGCTCTCTCGAGTTAACATTTCAGATTCTAAAGGCATAAAAGTGGTTTTATTTCCCACATCCACTTTGATTACCTCCCTCTTTTGGTCTTACATGTTAATGTATTTAATCTCCGTTGTTTTGCAAGAAACCGAAGTAAAACTTGGCTATACTATAAAGATAGAAGAAGGAAAATAGCCTCCTTTCAATTACACCAATGTGAAGGAATAATTTAATTGAAATCAGTGACATTTCTCTGATGTGAGACCTGGTGGCCACTATCAGCCCTCTACTAAGAATCTAGTAATGTAAAAGTTGATGGATTTGTTGTTCACTGTGTGCAGTGGCAGCATCTCCTTTTCTATTGCAAACATCAGAATATTAGGCCACAATAAAATCTGCTGCTTGTGTGGCTGCCATTACAAATATGGTGCTTTGATATAAAGGACAAAATAAAATGTGACAATAAAGTGGTTGTCTGCCATTGGCAAATTTTAAAGAGCTCTTATTTAACAAGAACAGACATTCTTTCCCCACTCCTTCATGGTGTTTTTGGTTCCCTCCTTCCCCCAGTGTCACTTTTAAAGCATTGTTTCCTGACTGATGGTTGGAAGATAAATCTCTTTACAAAGAAATAAGGACAACTTTCCTTAACTGTGCTCCAGGCTGCTTTCCTTGTCGCCATCACTTTGCAACATCTCTGTATGTAATGCTCCATATTTACAATCGAGAAAGACAACTTTTTGACTGTGTTGGAGGCTATTGACCCTAGAAAAACAAGTCAGCATTTCCATTTAACTACTACCCTGGAGTCCTCTCACTTATGTGTTATGGATCATTGTCTGCACAGAAAATCAAGCTTAAAAAAAAAGGCGAAAGGGCTGGATACACGTTAAATGTAGAGGAAAAGAGCTTCTTGCATATGTCAAAGTGCTTTCTGGGGATGCTGATGTAAACTCAAACAGAAAGTCCAGTTTTCTAAATGTCAGTGATGTAGCACACTTCCAACTATGCCTCCAATTTTATTTTTCATAAGTAATGCTGGCTTTCTTCTGCCAATCCATTCCCCCCCCACCCCCCAAAAAAGCTTTTGTTTTGATATGGTAGCTTTTTAACTCTGTTTTCCCTTTTTGTTTTCCTCAGGAAAGCTACACGCAAGAGTGTAGCCTGGAGTAATTTAGTCCTTTTTCACAAGATGTTGCCTGTAAGAGTATATTATTATCAGGAAGATATTCTACTCCACTGCTTACTTTTCCCTATGTGCTACTTCCATTAGGGAAGAATTAGCTAATTGACTCCTATCTCTTTCCTCATATTGGCTGGTAATGTTACCAGCTTTCAGCCCAAATCACAGACCAACTTCATGTTGTGTCCCAGTATGACTTGGAGATGTTCACCAGCAAAATCACACAAGTTCCAGGAACGTAATAATCAGATTCATCTTTTATCCAGTCTTTCAAGATCAATGGAACATTTGCATTTGAAATATCAGTAAATTCTTCATCAATCTGCATAATTTTAGATTGGCTGCAATGTTAACAACTGCAATCTTTGGTACACACTTGAACTTCAAACTTATGCTGTTGGGCTCATTCCTTCTCCAGGTGTATGCAAGCTACTCAACTAGTTCCAACAGTTTAATAAAAACAGGTTGTGAGTGACTATCATAGATTTGCAGATTATGACACACAGGATATTAGCTGAACTTCTGCTTTTATTTACTGCTTAGCAAATATATTCTGCTGTAGATTGGAAAGGTCCTTCTGCTTTTAAGTTTCCTTTATTGCAACCAGAGCAGATGTAGGCTGATTAACATAAAAGGCAGGATGTTAAAAGGTCTTGAAATAACATTTGGAGCCTGTATAAAACTGTGTCATAACTATCACATATATGATGCCATATATATACATTTTTACACAACTAGTTTAAGTTTCGTAATTAAAAAGTTCTTTAGTTTCGAAAGTGAACGTCTGTAATCTGACATTTACACCTGTATGCAGACACATAAATAATAGTACATGCATTGCTTTAGACTCACAGCTTGTACAATGACTGGTGATTTTGTAAATAACATTTCTGACATAGAACAGCCATAGTGGGGCAGATAAGAAGGCAGCCTTCCCCAATATCTTTGGCAGTATCTAATAGTGAATGCTTTAGAGATAACATTAAAAAAATTCTAAGTATATAGTGACACTTCCATCAGTACATCATCCCAACTGCTGTCAGCTTAACACATTAGGGGCACCTCTTGGGTTGGAGTTTGCATCTGTAATAATGTTTGATAGTAATTTAAAGATTTTTTCTTACATTAATTTATCCAGTAATCTTTTGAATCTTTTCATAAACGTGTTCTCCTGTGTCCGCAAGTTCCACTGCTGAATTATTTATTGTGTTAAATTGTTCTTCTCCTTTGTTTCTTATTTAAGTCTCTAACTTTAAATATAGTAGTGTGGCAAGCTCAATCCCTCCTAGTCTCTAATTATTGCTTCAATATTTTAAGAATTAATTAAGAGTGCAATTTCCGTTTGGAAAAAAATATGGTTCTCTTCTTTCTAGTAGTTTTTTAGTGCAAACTAGGCTAAACTTTCCTCTCATGTAGATACTCTCCACTAGCTGCCAGGAGGCAGATAACGTCAGTACTATATGTCAGTTTGTAATGTTCCCAGGTGGTAGGTAAATGATTTCCAAACACAGGAACAGATTGGTGATGTTTTAGCCTCCTTGCTCTCTAAGGAAAAACACTTCCCCTATAGCTCACTGTTGTAAAAGCAAGCTCATTTCTGTAAATACTCTTTAATAGTTGTTTCTTGAAATGCTAAAATTAGAACACATCTGAACATTTCAGATAAATGAGCATAAAGAAATGAATCCTTAGTAGGAGAATATTGCAGAAGCTCATAGATCTGTTTCCTTTCTAACTTCTTTTATGCTATCATTCACGTTTTCTAAAATTTATGTTTCTGACAAACAGGAACCCTCTGATACCTATTAGAAATATGTAAGCAGCCTTTTAAAATGAGGGTGGTATTTGCTAATGGTACACCAGTACCTTTGGAAGTTTGCAAGGATTATCTGTCCAATCTGCTCAGCAAATTTTAGCACTAGGTGAGAAATAAATGTGCTGCTGGCCTTAGGGTGCCAAACCTACTATTCATCCTTAATGCATCTCCTTCACATTTGTGCTTCTATTTCAAACTGCTTGTTAAGGAAAAGATCATTAAGGCACAAGTATGTTTTCACATTTTAAACTATCTGTTCTTCCTGCTATGGAAAAGACACATTTGGGTAAAGCTGAAGATAAACAGGATTCCAAAGTGGCAGGTCACGATTTTCCTCTTCTTAAAAATGTCACAGCTGTCTAAAAGCTAGATCTCTATCAACCTCACCAGGCTAAAAAGGGGGGGCAAAATAATTCCTCACCTCCCTACAGCATATACATCACTGCAATTAGTCAACAAGTTTTTATTTTCAGGGTGTCGCTTTAAAAATTCTGACTTTTTGAGAAAGAAACAGTAAAATAGAAATATGCCAGTTTTGATGAAAAAATATTTGGAGTTTTTTAGATTCAGGATATGGACTTCTGCAACAGGGACACATGAGGAGAACAAAGATCCCACAGCAGCTCACAGTCACTAACCAAGGCACTCGTCTGGGATAAGAACAGGTCTGGTTAAACCATCAGTATGTTGAATATGGAACAAGGACTCAAGCAAGCGCTGGCATATCCTATGGATGCCTTACACTAGCATAGTTGGCTTTTCTAGAATGGGGGTCTCTCAGATTCTGTGGGTTCAGTTACTGTGCTTCGTGTAAGAGCTCACTACTCTTGGCCCCCTAGTAATGAACTCTGGTGCTGGATGGATAGATTTCTCCCTTGATTAGAATATGGGAGACTCAAATTGCTCTTCAACTCAAGAAGTGCAGGTGTGATGGGTTGACCCTGGCTAGATGCCAGGTGCCCACCAAAGCTGCTGTATCCTCAGCTGGAGAGGGCAGAGAAAATACAATTAAAAAATACAATAAAGGTTGAGATAAGGACAGGGGGTCCTTATCCAATTGCACCAATTACTATCACAGGCAAAACAGACTTGGGGAAAAAATTATTTAATTTATTGCCAATCAAATTAGAGTAGGTAATGAGAAATAAAACCAATTCTTAAAACATCTTCCCTCCACCCCTTCTTCCTGGGCTCAACTTCACTCCCAATTTCTCTATCTCCTCCCTGCCCAGTGGCACAGGGAGATGGGATATGGGGGTTGTGGTCAGTTCATCACATGTTGTTTCTGCCGCTCCTTCCTCCTCAAGAGGAGAACTCATCACACTCTTCCCCTGCTCCAGCATGGGTCCCTATGGGGTCAGAAGTCCTTCCAGCAAACCGGCTCCAGCATGGGCTCCTCTCTTCATGTGTCCACAGGTCCTGCGAGGAGCCTGCTCCAGCGTGGGTCCCCTGTAGGGTCACAGCCTTCTTCAGGCATCTACGTGCTCCAGCGTGGGGTCCTCCATGGGCTGCAGGTGGATCTCTGCTCCACCATGGACCTCTGTGTGCTGCAAGGGAATAAATAGCCTGCCTTACCATGGTCTTCTCCATGGGCTGCAGGGAAACCTCTGCTCTGGTGCCTGGAGCACCTTCTCTCACTTCTTCTTCACTGACCTTGGTGTCTGCACAGTTGTTTCTCTCACATATTCTCACTCTGTCTGAAATTGCTGTTGTGCAGTAACTTTCCCCCACTTCTTAAATATGAAACGTTATCACAGAGGCAATACCACTGTTGCTGATGGGCTCAGCTTTGGCCAGTGGTGGTTGTGTCTTGGATCTGGCTGGCATTGGCTCTAGTGAACATAGCGGAAGTATGTCACAGCTTCTCACAGAAGCCACCCCTCTAGCACACCTGCTACCAAAACCTTAACACAGAAACTCAATATATTAGTACAGTGGAACTGTGCCTCTGACATGTAAGGTGGTGTTCGCCTTGACTTAAATAATCAGTGTTTAGCATAACTCTCATTTTTCCTGAGAAAATATTGGCAATTCATTATAATGAGAGCAGCTAAAGACTGAAATCTCAGAATTTTTCATGCATTCTGGTTTCCTGGCTGGCTGCACAAAAGCATTCATTAAAGGGCCTTCCTTTGTAGCGGCAATCGGTTTTAATTATACGTTCTCCACAGTTTAGTGAAGAACAAAACCTGAGCGTTGTCCTTACAGTTACTGCTGCATCTAGATAGTAATGTTTTACTCCCCAAAAAGGTTTCTAAACAATGCAAAAACATGTAAAAATATTTTCTGTAATTTACGTGGCATATGCAATATGCAGTATGCCATAGATTTTCAAGTGGTTCAGTGTGAGTTGCTACTCATGACTTCAGCACTCCAGAGTAACTAATCATTCCCCTGCTCCTACCACTTCTTATCACATTGTCAATCACATGTTCTTTCTTCTCTGAGTGCAACACATTAAGATTTTTTTCTGCTTCTCTAACGATCTCCTTTAATCAAAATATTAAACCAATATGGTTAGAGTCACATTTTCAAACCATTGTATTAATGGGTTACAATTGTCCAGCACAGATTCTGCTCCTTCCTCCATAACTTAAAGTAATCCTTAGGGGAGATCCAGAATAAACTTGTAATTTCAGTAAAATGCCAGTGATGTCTGCACAATGACACAACAAGGAATGAGAAATGGATGATACATACTCATCTTCTAAAAACAGCACTTGACATTGCTCAGAATTAACTGCTGACTGTTCAAATATTGTAATTTTTATGGGTACAGTGGTGGAGGTCATTGCATTTTTTATTAGTGTCTGCATGACTATGAGATGAGAGAAGTATAATTTGGCATTACTTCATCAGAAGGACGTTTGTCCTGGTTTACAGATATTATTTCTGTCCTGTGATATATTTTTGAGCTTTAAGGTGATCAGATTTCACTTAGTGTGTAGACTAAGGGAACACTGGCAGCTTATAGGCAGTGCATGAAACACTTGGCATCTACTGAAAAAAAAGAAGAAATAATGAATTCCTTTCTTCTTCTTTGCTAGTCTGCAGATGGAAAATTTGTTTTTCAAAATATTTCTGTATAATAAAATTCCAAGATTTTACTTACTTGTTTATCTTTCTTATGTTACTTATAATGCTTATGGGACTTAGTCTCTTTAGATATCTGAAGTAGGGAGGTAAATACAATGAAATTTTATACCAGCCATGCACTCAGTTGGGCTGAGTTGAAAAATCTGAATTTGACTTCCCATCCAGCTCTCCTTATGAGCCAAAGAAATATGTCAACATTGGAATCGCGAATTCTGTAACAGCACGCTCTGTAAATAAAAGCATGGATATGGAGGGAAAATATCAAACTTCATTTCAGTGTTTGGATCTAATATTTTGGCTCAGGTCAAACTCCCTTTATCTCTCTCAAGTTTTCAATTCAGAAATGTAGGTATTGTGTAACCTGTTGTTGGATTCCCAGAAACGAAGCAGTTTTTGCTACCTGCTTTCCAGTTTTTCATTATTTGCTTCCCATCATCATTTTCAATATATCTGCAACAGAAACTGAAACTTGATATTTTATGTAAGGATAAACGTGACTATTGCTACCAAGATACTGAATTTAAAGCATGGGAAATTGTGTAGTCTCACTTCAGTGCATTTTGCCATTGATGGTATCTCTGAGTTTGCTCCTTAAATACTGGCGTTTGCTGAAAGCTGGATCAGAAGCTGAAGTCATTTATCATTTTTCATCCCTACTTCAGCAACTTTCTCTGGAAATCAATGTGATATAAACAAGCAGGAATTTAAGCAATACTTCATAATTAGGTCTGTTGGAAAAAGGAGCAGTGTGTGGTACCAAAAGGCAGCGTTGGTCTGTGCTATCTCTTAGCTGGTCCTGGCAAAGCTACTCCAAGGGATGACACATTTCTATTAGTCTCATTCACATGCAAAGCCAGTGGAAATACTGTACATTGGATAAAGCAGTGAAGATAAAGATGACAATAGAACTGTGAAACAAAGCAGTAGGCCAGGTGCTGTGAAAACAGCCTGGTTTTACTCTGTTTATAGATAAAGCTGTGACTTTGATAATTTTACTTGTACTAAGAATTAATTAGGACCTTAACGTTTGACCAATACTGAATAATCACTCTAATAATCTACAGTGTGCAACCTAGTTATATCATGGAAAGGACAATAGTAATTACAGATTATAAATAACTTGGTAGACAAAACATGAAGACAGAGGCCTCTCATTGTGTTTTTATATTAAGTCACTATCTTTTGATCGTTTTTCCCTTTGATTTCTTATTGAAGAAAAGATAGTAATCTCATATTAATATATTGCCTTTCACCTCAAAGCACATCAAAAAGGTATACACATGTAGTACCATGTCTGTATAATGTCTGAGTTTATGTCTTACATAAATGTAAGGCCTTTTATTTAATAGAAAGTAGCAAGAAGATGGAGGCTTAGAGGATGAAGTGGAAAAAAACCCAAATAACCATTCGCGATTTGTTGGGCATTTAAGTTCCTATAATATAATTATCCAGATTGGACTGGTTGTGGCAAAAGGATTCCTGAACATTTTAGGTCATGTAGCACTCAGCATTTTTGGTTTATCAATGCAAAGCCAGCATCTTCATGACAATATGGTTGCACAGACCGGGCACAGATCACTTACTCTGGCCTTCATGACACTGGAAGTAATCTCATCAAAACCATTAGGATTTTCAATGATATGCAAAAGCCAAAAGGATCAGTTTTGTTTCATCATCCGGATGACAATCACACCCATCGCCACAGTAATGAAGAACTGCATAGGTGCTGATTTGGGGCAGTAACTGTTGCAGGTCCTGTGGCTTTGAGCTGGAGCTCCCACTGTCAGGTATGGTGCTGGCCTAATCGTCCTGAGCACGTGAAAACCAAGGCCATAGCCTCAGGTCCACTGCAGGAGGGAAGGGTAGAGAATGAAGGAGCAGTAGTCCCTCCCTAGAGCTGATTGCTGTGTGGCAGTAGACATAGCATTTAGGTATGATTTTGTCATTCCTTACCTGCAATAAGCATTATACAGGGCAACCAAAGTAGGGGAGCATCAGATAGCTCAGAATGAATGACCCAAGAGGCACATGCAGTGATGCTAATGGACAGAAAAAACAGCTGTTGTGTTCCTCATGGTGTCCTGGTTTTACTGGGACTGAATCGTAGAGTTCAATTTTCTGTTCAGCAGAGCTGCATTTCTGAGAGGATTGCAGTGTTTGATTTAGATTTAGCTGGGACAGAGGGTTTTTTTTTTCACAGTAGCTGGTATAAGGCTTTTTTCTGGATTTGTGGTGATAACACATCAACGGTTGTTTCCAAGCAAGTGGCTGTGTGGTGTTTATGACACATGGTCAGAATAGATGCGACAATGCATGATCACTCCACACTGGAATATAGAAACTTTATGCCATATATATTAAGTTTCCTATTTATTCTTCTTTGTGTATTAGAAATAAACAGAAAGGAGAAGGCTGTGTGGAAATAATAAATGGAGAACTTTGCAAAAGTTGCCAATGCATAGAGTAAGCAGACAAAGTAATGGAAAATGATGTAGTAGAGCCTGAAGCAAAAGGAGGAAGGCAGAGTCTGAGTATGCTTGGGGAAGGAGGGAGGTAACACCTTTCATGGCTCAGAGCCTTGCAGAAGTCATGGGAAAGCCACACCAATGTGCATGGAACATAGGCAGGGAGTTTACAGTTTGACGAAATCTAGTCAAGCCTTTCTTCCTCCTCTGGACCTCAAAGAAAATATTATGTGTTACTCTAATGAATAATGGGGCTAGAAAGGTGAGCAGTAAATAGTGCTTTCTATTGTCCTAGCATGTAAATCATGCTTTACAAATCCTTTTATATCTTGGCTATGTCCACTGCATTATTGTGGGATGGTATAAGACCTGCCATTGTCAACCTTTGTTACCAAAAGCATCCATTTCCTCAGATGAGGCATTTTCTTTTGGCACAGGCAGCAGTTGAGCCAGACCGGTTTCCCAGGACACAGAGTAATTGTTATCTTTGAACTACTTTTTCCAGTTGATGATTTGGCCCGATCCTATGATCATAATAGCCAAGTTGTTTGTTTTGCTTTGTTTGGTTTTCCCATTAGCATCACGAGTATCTCCTTTTGTTCTATAATACCATCAACCTGTGACCCACTTTGGAACCACCAGTTTAGTGGCCCAGCAACTCACCATAGTCTTTTGCATACTAAGTATCTTCTTAGATACTTAGCAGACATCTGCTTTAATCTGCATGGTAAACGTAAGACTGAGATAGGACACGCTCTGTCTCAGACTGACAAATGCAAAAAAATCTTCACTGGCTTGTCATCTGCCTGGGCATTAATTTCTTGCTTTCTTCAAGAAAAAAACATTTTCAAAAGCAGTGGGTCTTCAGTAGTGACAGCTACTTTGATGACTGTGAAGGTAAGGACATATCAGTCAAATTCCTTGAATTTTATAGAGTCAGACTCAGAAACAGGGTGTATTTTTAGTCAAGCATTAGTAAAAAAATGTTTTAAAATCTCTTACCCCTTGATGATACAATATAGCGTTCAGAGGTTCCTTCAGGACAGAGGGGTTTAAAGCGATTCATCAAGGTGAATTTGTAATAAGGAAGCAATAACAAGCGGCGGCAGATGAGTGGGCGCTTAGAGACATTGTTATACATAGGAAACCAGATCCTAGTCAAGGGCACAAAATGCAAGGAAATGTCTGCAGAGGATATCTGTAATGCTTATTTTTATGCTGTGTTCCCAAATACTCTACTTGTGTGAGTTCATTCAGATGCAATAAGTTGCAATTTAGCTGTTGGAAAGGTCTGGGTATTTTTTGCATTATTCATTATCCAAAGGTTGGTCTTGTCATTTGTCCACAGAACAAAGTTCAGATACCTCTGTATCTTCTCTTCAAAACTGTGAAAACCATTCTGAGTACAATAACCAGACAGTCTTCCTGCCAGTCTTTCTAGCTGTGAGTACAGCACTTCTAGAGCAAGAGGTTGTGAAATAGGCCATGTTTGTCTATCATAACTGAATTAGATGTCCATCTCCTGCCTCCCTAGTCATCTGTAATAATTTAGCAAGTGGTTGTTTCTTGGCTTCATTTTCCAATCTATCACTTTTCTTCTTCAGAAACAACCTTGGATTTTGTCCTTTCTTTACAGGTCTTTTCCCGGATTAGTTTCTTAACATTTCCAACACTCCCCAGCTGTCACACCATACCAACAGAGCCATTCAGTAAACATCTCAACAGGAGACTAACCTGAGAGAACGTAAATCAGCACAGAGCAGCTAAAAATCTGTCATGATCCCAGTTTATGAAGCCCAGAGTTATATAGATTTAGACCTCAATCACAGTCATTTCACAAAGAAATTTCCAGGTGGTTGTACGTACCAATACCTACACTATAGCAATATTTGTAAATAACTAAATCTAATGTTCATTTTCAGGGGAATTCAGTGTTACCTCTTAATCATTTTTCTTACCTATTCTTCCCCCCTAAGCTCTGTTTCCTAGATAAATACCAAAAATGCCTTGCCAATAAATCCTAATCTGAAATGAACATGCAAGGCACAAAGAAGAACTCTGTGTGTGTGTGTGTATGACAGAGAGAGAACGCTTCTGGAGAACAGTATTAGACCAGGTAATACAGCTGGGACAAACTGGGCTTCACATCTTTGTGCCTGGAAACTTGTCCATTTTTCCTAACTGTATCATTTGATCTAATAAAAGGATGTGCCTGTCCTACAGACCTTGCTTTATCAGAACTAAAATAATGCTTTTTCAATGCATCCTAGTTTCCTCAAGTCATGACTTGTTAGCAAAGCAAACTCCTATGGAGTAATTAATCTTACACTGCAATTCTGTCAGCACAAGGGAAATTTGAATGACATGAAGGAGTGGATGTGAGAGACTGAACTCTGAAACATCCAAATGATTCACTGAAAACTAAATGAAGATTTAAGAATACAACTGTTCATCAACCCTGAGACAGCAGTGAATAAATGTGTTTCAGTAATGATCCAAAGAAAAAACAAAACACAGTCCTCTGTTATTAGGACTGACAACAATAAGAGCAGACGAAAAGATGCAGTGAATTGCATGGTGCCTGTACTGGATTAACAAGTGAGTTACCCAAAGAAAGATGGAGAACATAAAGTGAACCAATACTTCTTTTTATGCCTGATGGGGCAAAAACTACATGCTTGACTTATGCTGAGCATGACCTATCTATAACCACGCTCCTGCAGACTTAGGGGAAACTCTCCTGTAATCAGATGTTCGTTGCAGCATCTGGCCTTCAATCAGGACCATGCCTTTCTATTCTCCAACAGAGCAATGTGTGCAGTCAGGTACTTGCAATGAGAATAGATGTGTCA
Organism: Mesitornis unicolor; assembly: GCF_000695765.1. Lineage (NCBI taxonomy): Eukaryota > Metazoa > Chordata > Aves > Mesitornithiformes > Mesitornithidae > Mesitornis > Mesitornis unicolor. Next base: position 19,698 of record NW_010171370.1, read on the forward strand.
GAATAATGATCTCTATTTTTAGTAAAGTGGATAAAAATTAGGGATTTGAACTATAGAAACTACTTTTTATCTGAAATGTTTTGTGCAGTTGGAGGTCGTTGTAGTTCCTCTCTGATTTTATAAATATTTATGGAAATTCAAAGTAAAATTACATAATTCTGTGTGTTGAAATCCACTACTACTGCTTTCATGCTTGATAGCTAGCAAATTGATAATAGCACTGTGTGTGCAGTAAATAATTGAAAATTATTAACGTAAGCAATGATTAATATAATTATCATCCTTCTGAATACAAAATTCCTAAAAATTACTTTTGCTTCAAAAAAATATAAATCCATTCTTCTTGTGAGATAATTAATTCCCATTTCTCTTTAGTACCACCAGTATTTTGCCTCAGATCATTCAAAGAGAAGACAAATAGGCAGCATTCTCGGAAGCATGCAAGTAATGGAAACATTTACATCCTGGCAGATTATTTCTGAGCAACAGTTTTTAAAACAACATAAACAAGGCAGACTGGGAGGGCAGAATTGTGTTTTAACAACCAGGATATAGGGGCTGACAAAGTTAAAATGAGAGAGAATTGAACTGCTTCTGGCTAGTAAAGTAAATGGTAACTCACCTGTATTTTTCTGTTAAAGAAAAGTACAAATCACTTTATTAATATGTTGCCATTATTTCCAATGGCATACACTGTACTTTCGATTAGCCAGAACCTCACAGTGAAACTGAGCATCTAAACTACTCCGTGTCCTCTTGCTATACCTTTAAAAGAAACCCTCATTCATATCAACATTTGTAAATCTGGCCAGGTTTTGAACAAACCTAGATCTGTTTTTCAATTGTGTCTTCTCACACATTATCTATTCAAACAAAAGTAATGTACAGAAAAATACAAGTGTACTCATTTATATTTTAGTGAACTTAGGCTGCTTTTTAAGTAGGAAGAAACTGCACCTTTTTGAACAGGAAATCCCTTCTCTGTCATCCCCTGCTATCATCTCATTTGCTAAAAAGAGTGGTGGCAAGACCAGAAAACTTAGTGTGACCTGTGTCTTGTCTACTTACTTTCATAATTGATGAGTCTGATTAAAAGGGGTAAGTATTGTTTGCTAGAGCATACTCTAGGTATTCTTCCTAGGTAGCTTCCTTTTTTCATTAATACTGCCTATACACAAAGATTCACATCTTTAATATTTCACAAACGTTTGCTGCTTTGCAAACCAGTCTTGAAAACAGAATTTTAGTTTGAGCAAAATGCAAGGAAAGTTAATCCTGCAAGAGGAAGCTGTTTGCTTCAAAGCCAGGACCAAACACACTTTTTTTCTTTTTTTTCTTTTCTTTTCTCCTTTTTTTTTTGCAAAGAGCATTATGACTTTCCACACAAAGAAGTCCGATACCTTACAAAACTTTTGGGAAGCTGCATCTTCTGAAGGAAGTATTTCTTACTCTTTCTGTACAACACTTAGCACTGTTGCTGGTTCCATGGCTGATTGGTGTAGCTCCATGCTATTTTTATTTTTAGTATTTCCTCAGACCCTCATTACTCAGTTCTCTTTAGTTTTTTTCACATTATGGACAAAAAAACTGACTTTTTGTATGTCCACTATAAAGTTATTAAACAAGGCTGTTTGTATCATGGAAACAGATATAACTTAAAATGAGATGCAAACTTTAAAGTGAGCTGCTTCCCTCCCTGATTTCTATTTCTTTTATTTCTTTAGTCTTTCCTGCCCTTAAGTCACAAAGTTGGCCAATTACTACTACACTCCAAAGGAAACAGTCCCTAACAGGTTTTGATCTAATACAAAAGATTCATTCATTTCATTTCATTTTCCTTTGTATTCAGGGGCATTACTTATTTATAGCCAGGTAACTGTTTTTTTTAATTATAAATGCAGATGCTGAGCATGCTGCTCAACAGGTTAGAGGGGTCAGAGGGATACCCCTATTATTAACAGCATGGTCTTTCTAGCCTGTGTTGTATAGCACAATTAACCATAGTGACTACTGAGATGTCTTAAGACAAACACCCAGAGCAGGAGCAAACTTGCTTACAGTACAGCAAGAAGCTGTCTTTCTCCCTTTCATATTCTCCCTTGTCAGTAATGGAACCATGCAAAAGTATGAAAGATTTTGATTATTTTTTTTAAACAAAATGAAATCAAGTCTCAAAATAAAATCTAATTTTTAACTTTCCCAACTACAGAGTTCATAGATTTGTGCTCTGAGCCTTTTTTATGGTGACCTGAAGCTCAGGTCTGAATTTCTGCATAAATTTTACTAGCAAATCCAGAGGAATTTGTTCCAGAATTTACCCTGGGTAACAGGGCAAAATGCTTTTCAGGAGCTAGAAAAATGCACTTCTGGAAGTATATGCTCTACATGAACATCTAGCACATTTATAAAGAGTTCAAAGGGATGAGAGAGCCAGTTGCAGCAATGGATGTAGAAAAATACTGGTAGGTCAGCGTTATGTAAAGCATGACTGCCTCTTGAATTTTTAATTTATTTGTATTTTTTTGTAATTTCTGGTGGTGTTCAGAAAGACATTTGACCTAGCTTGTCTCTTTAGACTAAATTTTCTTTTGCTGGGGTTTATTCTGTTACCCATATACTCTTTCTTGCTTTGGCTGGGAATGATAGAATATACAAGTCAGAGACAAACAAGAGAATCAGTTCTAGATTGTGTTAATAGGGATGGAGTCAGAGCTGCCTTTAATATGGGTAATGTGAAAACAGACTTTTTCTGACAGCCAGACAGAAAAGCTTTCATGACTGGAAAAACCTGTAGTAAGTAATGAAAATATATGCATGTGTATATATGTATGTGCATGCAGCTGATAAAGAAAAATGCGTTCCTTCACTCATTAATTTAAGAAATGGAGAATTGAAACTCTTTGTTAGGTAAAGCATTTCTTGGAGGAGATGAATAAATAAGTGCCTAGCAGGCCATTGGTGAAGGTTGAATAGGGTTGAGATGAGGAAAGTGCCACATTGAATGGCATTATAAATCAAAAGGCACTGAATAAATAAAAACACTGGTTGGAAGAAGTTGATTATGGGTTGGCTAAAGTTTGACTTTGGTCTGTGATGAGGCTGAGGAGACCCATTGGAGGCTGGAAGGGTGGAGGAAGAAGGGGTTTAGAGATTTCTTATTGAAGAAGTAGTGGATTATGAACTCCAAAGATTTAGCTGTCTGACACAGAGGTACTACATAATTAAAGCTGGCAGTTGTCTAGGTTGAAAATGGTTACAAGAAACCTGAAATGTGGTCAGCATCTCCTAAAATGAATTCAGAAAGAGAAGAGGAAATTTAAACTTTTGAATACAAACATGTGTTGCATGGGTGCTAAAATTCCACAGGCAGATTACATTTGTTGGTCTTTTACAAATGTCCTTTGTTTTCTGTAAATTTCTTCATCCTTTCCTTCAGTCCTTCCAGCATTAATTGCAGTGGGAAAAACTACTCATGGTCCTACTTTAAGACAAAACAAATTGAAAAAAGAACTGAACCAACACATACGCATTCTTTTTGACAGAATACAGTGCTGCATTTATTTTTTCCTTTTTTTGTTTTAATTGTAGCTTAGGAAAAATAAGTGATATTCTGAGGTACTACTCACACAAACACAAAATTCAGTAAACTTAACTTTGTTAATCTGTTAAAATTTTGCCAGCTCCACTACATGCACACAACTTAAGTTGAAGCTCAGCATATTTAAAAACTCGGACATAATTGTGCAGACCCGAGGGAATGAGGCTTAATAAGTACTCACACTTCTTCCCACTTTGTTCTTACTAGATTATTGCTTTCTTATTCCACTATCTTAACTTGTATGATTTGACTGTTCAAATAGAAACTCATTGACTTGAAAATGAGCCTCATTCAGTTGGCTCTACAACTTTTGCCTCCGAGGATAATTTTTAATAATGTAAACCTCATGAAACCGCAGATATTTGCATAGGAAGAGAAAAGAATGAGGCAAGTATTTCCACTTTGTCTTCAAGAGAACAAGGGGTATGTAGGAACATTGTGTTTCTTGTTTCTGTGCCTGAAGTTCTTAACCAAATGTTTTAATGTTTCTGAAGTCCTTATTCAAGCAAAATGATTAACTTCAAAGTCTCAGAATGTGGCCACGGGCCTGTAAAACCATTAGGAACATCTTAGTTGATGTGCTGTAGGGCTGTGAATTGCTAGAGGGTGGTTAATAATGAGGTTGAATTTAGCATTCGAAACAGAACCAAATAGATTGGAAACCTCCATTTTCCATGTGCAGTGAGGAAATTACAGGACAGATGGAAGCACTGGAAATTCTTCAGTGGTCTAAGAAAAATCCCTTGATTTTGAGCTGAGAAGCTTGCTGCTAATGCTGAAAAAATAGTTGACTCAGACACACTGATGAAAGAGGACACAGACATTATGTTGGAAGTGAGTTGCAAATCACATTTATTTACTGCTGCATGTGTGCACATACACATGCACAGACACTACCCTGCAAATTCAAGGCATGGCATGACACTCCTAGCAAGGAATTCCCAAGTCCCTCTTGGGTTGGTTGTTTCAAGAGAAAGGAGCTCTCCCTCTATCAGTCCAGGCTCAGCATCTACCAGCCTGACTCCTAATCACAAGGCTGGGTGAACGATTACTCCAAATTTCACAGCCTGAATACATCTGTTTTCCTCCCAAGGATTGGCCTTGTTGCCATCCCAACACATTGGATTCTGTTCATTCCAAGGTGCAATCAATATTCAACCAAACACACCTTGAAGGGTGACGCATTATAAACAAAATCACCCAGGTTTAGGACCTCCATTTTTACTGGATGTGAATAAGAAGTCAAAATATTTGCTGATCCATCCTTTCCAGGAAAATCTCTGTATGATTCTTGCAAATATGAGCAATTTTGCTAGATGCATTGAGTAACTTGTAATTGTTTGAAAATCAAGACAAGGTGGATGGTGTGCTTACCTTCTGTATTGCTCACAGGCATCTAGAAACTGGTCACCCTGTGGCTGCATCTGGTTGCTGGTGGAAGGGTCATTATGTGCCCCTGAGGAGGTGGCCTGACAGTGCATCACCTGAGCCAAGCCTTCTCCCCACCATGAAACCAAGGGATGGCACTCTTTGAGACTCATTTCTCTGATCACAATGATGTGTCTGGCAATTACCGTCAAAGTTAATTAATATAGCTAATTCATACACATTAGGAGATGGATAAATATCCACTAGAAATGCAGCTGTTTTCACCATCCTCTTTTATTAACGTTACCAAACAAAGATCAGCTGCCAATGTCTTACAGTTGTTACTGATCTGGGATGATATATGAAATGTAAACTGGGGCTTAAAGCTTCTATTATTTTTCCTTTACCAGTGCCCTTTCCTTACCATTCAGCCCATCTTCACTTTGACAAATGCTCCCTACAAATGCCAGCGTGCCCTCCCATTAACAGCTCCTGCCTTTGGTAATATTAACAATCTCAGACAGCATAATTTGCACGGTGCTTAAGAGGGTTTTGTTTGTTTGTTTTATTGACATGTAATAAAAATAGATGAATAAAATCTGGCATTGACTGATCAGAAGCTTCTTGAATAAATCACAGCACGAAATACAGTGCAGTCGGGATTGCCTCCAAATTTAATTACTGTGTTTCAAAACTGAAGAGCCAAATCTAGCCAAATCTATGTCTAGTCTTTCCAGAATTCTGGAAGAGTCAAAGGAGAAAGTCAAACACCTGAACCCATAGGAAATTGATGGGCAGACGTTGTTGAGGAGGTTGGTCCTGTAAAAATGATTGAGAACCTTTTGCAAACAGGGATGAAAGCAGCAAATGGCAGGCAAAAGGAGTATGGCAAATGGATGGAAGACAGAGGGGTTTTTCCCCCTGAAATGCACAAAAAGAAAGGAAAAGTTTTCTCCAAAAATGATCTCTTTTTTTTCCTAACTACATAGTAAACAAAAATGTAATGCTGTGGACAAAGACAGTCAGATGAAATCAATATACTATACCAGAATTCGCATGCCAGATTTCAGGTGTTTCAGTGTAATACCTATTTTCATTTTTGTTTTGCTTGTTTTTTTTTTTCCCCAAGAAAACAGCCTTCTCTATTTATTTTGTCAACACTCCTCATTTATTTTTAATAATAAATAAAAGGCTGGTATCTTGGCCACATCTTATATTTGGCTGAAATACTTCCACACATCTATTTCAAATCAAATTTAGAAAAAAGACCTTTTTCTTTTCCTTGGCAAAGAGAAAAAAATGCTGTTGTCAGGACATGGAGGTTGTTGTGGAACCCTTCTGGAAAGCTGCTGTGACCGGAGGATTTCCAGGAGTCGCACCAGCAGAGAAGTAATGCAATTGTGAATCAGAATCCTACACTATGTTACATGACCAAATGCGCTTAAAAATCTTTACAAAATATTGACTTTTACATGGCTGAATTAACAGCCCTTGGAAAAGACCTATTATAGTGTTTTGTTAATGCAGTTGTTAAAATTCTTTCATCCGGCTCTAAAGAAGAGATCCAGTAGGTTCTAACTTGTTACATTTTCATGAAAAGAAAAATACAGTGCCACAATGGCAAGGAGTTAATTTTCTAAAAGGATGAGGGACAATGCAAGCAATTTTTATCAGACATCTGTTTTTAAAGTCTCACTTGTAAGTTACGTGACAATTAATTTTCATTACAAAGCAGTCCCAACCTTTGAGGCTGGAACTGCATGAGTTTCTTTTCCTCCTTTCCTTGAAATGCACAGTTCAGAAGAAGACAAATAGCATAGCTTATTTTAGTTTTCTTAATTTGGAGAAATGTAATCATGAATTAATCCAATCCATTGCTAGTTTGGAACCTGATTGTGGCTTTAGAGATTTTTACATTTAGGAATAAGAATTGCACTATATTTTGAGGGGAACTTTTAGCTTAATATAACCCTTTGCAACTTATTGAAAGTCTCTGATGTTCACTGTATGTTTCATTTCTGCTTCTGAGAGGTTCTTTTACAAATAAATGTGTCCAACCAAAACCTGCTATGTGCTACTCTAAATCTGGACAGAACAAGTCCAAAGGAAAAGAGAGGAAAAAGCAAGGAAGATTTTACTTCACCTGTGTTTACATGACAGATGGTGAGCAGAATCCTGGGTAATCTGTTAGTCCTTGTGAGTGAAATCAATTAAGTTTAGAAAAGCTATTTATTGCCAGGGAGATTAAAAAGTAATTAGCAATTATAAAGAAATCTGCAAGGGTCCTAATTATAATGAAGCAATGAGTTTAGTTTCTGGACAGGAGGGAGGTTCTAAATACAAGGGAAGTTTGTATCTTAACTGTTGTTTATTAAGAAAACAGCAAGCCTTATCTTTTTGCTATTATGGTGATCATCTCTGGAAAGGCCTCCTGGATTTTTATCACGATCCTGACACAATAACAACAGCCCTAACACCAGTTTATTGAAACCCAACTGCAGGATTAAGTACTTAGTTAAGAACATTTAGCAACAGATAGGAAAAGGATTGAAGATCTTGCTACTGTCGTATCTCATATTCTTTCACAGTTAATCAAAAATTTTCCTGCAGTTGCTTTTATTTTTATTTAGACTCTTATTTATACCATTACAATAATGTTGGGTTTTTTTCCCTCTGTTTCCAAGAGATGGGTATAAGGTACTTCTGAGAATAACTTAATTGACACCCCTAAGCTTCCATGAGGTCTACATCTGCTTCCAGACGACGACTGAAAACTAAATTCCACCTATTTGAGCCACATAATATTTTGATAACTTCTTGCAGTAAGCAAATCTTTTTCTAATTTAAAAAGTCTATTTTTTTAGCTATGCAGATCATTTTAGTGAGAACATTCACTCAAACTTCCAGGAAGAAAACTTGCTTGTAGAGAGCTCTCCTGAGGGAGGATGGCTCACACAGCTCTTTTGGGGTGCAAGGTGAAGTGGAAGCTCTGCAAAGATGCTCAAAAGCAGTTGCCAGTGCAAAGCAATTTCCCAGGTGAACACCAGGGATCTTTGACTGCTGAAAAGCACATCTGAAGCCCCAGCATAGAGGTGGTCAAGGAACATTTCTGTCAACCACACAGACATAAAGTAGGGAAACACTTAAGATGGAGGAAAAGGCAGCAGCAACAAAATCCTAGAGTTTATGGGACATGTGAAGATGTCTGGTTTGTTGAGGAGGCTTGGGCATGCCATAAGTAGAGGTCTTCTCGGTCACTTGCTGTCCAGAGTTCCTGAGTTTCTTCCCTGCTGTGCCACTGTTGTTATTTCTGACTCAGATAGAAGTGGAAATTTAAGCCCCACTATTTCGGTATGATGTGGTGACCCTTCAGGAAGACAGATCCTGCCAGTAGCAATTGCTCAGACAACAGAAGGAATTCTTTATGGCTGAGGGCTTCTTTAAACTAAATTTCTTTGTTGACATGTTGTAAGAAATGCTTTTCTCCTTGTAAACTACTCTCAGATGGCTGTGCTGAACAAAATATCCCTATTTTTACTTTCAGTTACCAGTCATTATCCTCAAAAATGTGTTTCATTGAGATATGGATGAGGTATGTATATATCCTCAACACCTTTGGTTTTGAATAGTCTCTTCAGCACATTTATAAGAAAAACATCCATATTTTGAAGCCTGATATGTAGTATTTAGAGGACAGAACTAAAATAATTGTGACAAGCATTGAAAATTTTACATTCCAGTTTACCCTTTCCAGTGGTACACTCCATGCTCTACAGCAGAATACCTAAACAGCTGCACTCTTATCCAAAGAACAGTACTTCTTTTCAATGCTTCTGTAAAGCTTGATGTATTTTTTTCCCTCTCTGAGAACTTTTAAAGCTTTGGTAACTTTTTTTTTGTTTTGGTGAAGATTTTGTATTTTTAACATATTGCTTCTTTTCCATCTTTAAGATATTATTTGCTTAATTAGATGCTTAGAGATCTGTGGTATGTTCATTCAACCAGCACAAGAACAACTTTCCTCTATTAACAGCTACCTTTTTGAGAGCCCATCTTCATTAATATGCATCAAAATGAAATCTGTGAATGCTTTCTAAGTATGTCCCATGTGTAAATGACTTTGGCATTCATATATTATCATCTTTTGTTTCTTCTGTCCTTCCATTTCTCTTCTTTACAGATTCTGGGGTGCTATAAGACGATTGTGAGAGACAGAATAGGATAGGAAACCCCCAGATATGAAGTTTCTGAAGTTTGTAGGCTTAATGTTAGACTTCCAGGACTACATAGAGTTAAGTAAAGGTTGCTCAGTCTTAGAGCTGGTAGGTATTTATAGCTTCTGTGACTGTCAGTGAAGCAGGTGAATGTTCAAGATGCCTTAAAAGCAGGCTACTTTAATTAAATATTTTAACCATGGATTCAGGGGCTCAATATTAAACATAAGTGAAAATACAAAAGACAGTAATAAAAAACCACTCCACTGCTTGCTGTTATCTGAACTCCCCATCAAAGCCAGTCCTGTGAATGCAAAATGAGAAGCATTATTTTTAAAACTTTCTAAAATGCCTCAGGCTGATGTTGTGGTCCTGAATGAATGGAAGTCTAATATTTTCCATATTCTTCCCACTATTTTTACTGTCACTTTTATTGAGTCTTCGGGAGGTCTTTCCTTCTTTCATACTACCTTATCCTTCTTAGCATATGAATAATTTCATGACTTTGTAAAGACCTAGAGATGAATTAAACTTGAGATGAAAGGAAAAGAGATTAATAGTGAAAAGGAAAAAGCTTTCTATTATAAAAAAGAGACTCTAATACTACAAATTCACTGCCAGTGCTTTTCTGAGAAGTGTTTATGATCACAGATGATTATACACCAAGGCATTTTTGTTAAAAACCCTATGTGTTTAAGGGATAGTTTTATGCACGTAAGGAACCTATCCTTAACAACTCATCTCCAGGTTTTATTTTTAGAACAGTGCCACAATATTTTACTATAATTTATTAAAAACTTAATAGGCTGTTAGCTCTCAAGTTGTAAATGAAGCATGTAGGAGGAGAGGGATCACTACTGCACAGCTCCCGCAATAGGGAATAATTACAGTCTTTCTAGAATAAGAAGGGGGTGGAAAAATACTGTGTAATGAGTTCTGTATACTTTTTCCTCCCAGTGACAGACTGATTCAGTTTTTAAAATTGCATATTTATAAGCTCCTGCTGGAAGTTGGTTACCCACCGTGTGACTGATCTACAGAGAGAAGGAATGGTGACAGTCGTAGAGGGCTCATCTGTGGCTCCCAGTGGCTGCAGCTCTGAGAGTTGGCAATGGAATCCAAGAGAGCAGCCTCGCTGGGGCACTTTTTCAAAAGGACACTGAAAAATTTGGAATTAATTAGTTTGCTGGCTCGAGTTCTGTACATTTGGTTGTTTGTTTATATTGTACTTACTATTCCTAGCTGAAATTGGGAACTTTTTTTGAGTCTGTGTGCTGTTTTTAAAGACCATGTCTGTCTGGAGGAGCTTGAAGTCAAGTTGGCCAAAGACAGGAGAGAAAAAGAAGAGCTTGAGAAATGATCTGGCTTGTCAGAAAAATGTGCTAGCTTGGTGGCAGGCTCAGGAAGAGAAACCCAACTTCCCCTGGCTCCTACACGAATGTCTTCTTCACACTGGATCAGTGCTGCCTGTGCACCGCATCCAGACTCTCTGAGGCTGATGGAGATCTATCAGGCTTCAGTTCTCTTGAGTGCTAAGGAGTACTTCATGGAAAAAGGCATTTTTCTCTAGAATTCATGTATTCATCCTTATTCGTTCCCCTTCACAACTTTTATCTATCTTACAAAGACAGATTTTACTTTGTATCTAAAACAGTTCAAATTGGATTCCCTATGCACTGAAAAATTGCCATTTACTTTGGTTCAGAATTCTTTTTTTATTTTTCATTAGATACAAGGATGAATAATGTCTTGTGCTTTTACAAATCCCAGGAGGATTTTGAAAATTTCTTTTAACTATAGTTATAACATCCAAATTAATTTTGTTCCAGTGAGGAAGAAATTCCAGTCCTTCTCATTTGTTCTTTATAATTACTTATGAATTACAGTGCCTCGAAGGAGCCAAGCTTGCTGGCTTTTGACCAGAGACAAGTCATAACCCCTCTTTAAATTGTAGATCTCTGAAGAGGCTGAGCCTTAGTCTTCTTCAGAAAACATCTTTTAACCTCTGAATAACTAATACTGGCTAGTTAAAAACAAACTACTAATCTGCCTTAAAGTGGTTAACCTCAGGTATGTTAAACATAGACAGACAAGCAATTTCTCTCAGATACGGTGTTCATATGTGGTCTATGTGAACCCTAGGATAATGTGTTCTCAGCAGCTGAGTTCTCCTTCTAAATGGCACCAAGCAATTATAGAAGAAAAAACTTTTACAAAACAAAATTGATTTAAAGTTTATCAGAGTTGATGGACATTCTGCCAAACAAATCCCCTCTGTGTGGGGCACAGGGGAGCTTTTTAACTTCAGACTGTTACCTTATTCCACATAGGGCAGCAGGAAGATTAGGCAAACTGATACTCCTTTTCTCTTTGAATCTAGACTGAAGTTTAATTTCTAGCAAAAAGAAACCTGTTCTTCCTGAGCTAAGAACAGTTACTCCATTTCTAGCACTGCCTCTGCATCAAGTTACATCTGTCAGAAAAGGATATTAAGCCCCCTGTTATCCACTTCCAGTAATATTCCTGCTACTAACAACTTCATTGCTAGCAATGCTACAATGCTACAGTATGTACAGTATGCTACAGTAAGTGCATAAAACCTGGAAAAGGGAACTCTTAAAGGCTTTGTGACAAGCAAAGCTTCCTCAGGGAGGACATTCTAGATTTCACTGATGCTGGAAGGCCTTGCCTATTGCAATGCTGAACTGGGCATCTACAGCCAGGATTTTCGCAGTCCTTTGTTGAGCACTTAATGTAGATAGATGAAAAGACTGATTTTACATATGCAGACCATATGTTGTCAAATATTGGAGCACTGATTCTCTCTTCTCCTCTATAGCTCTAGAGCTTATTGACTACGTTATGGAGTCTATAAGCTGGCAACCAGTTTACTTAGTTTGGGTGTTATAAACTGGAGTATCCACAAACTAGCAGACATAATTGAGGATGCTGATCTGAGAAATTGTCCTTAGATCTATTTGCTTGTCATATAGGAGGCTGGGAATCTTACACTTCCTAGTCAGTAATGGATTACTCCATTATTACAGCTCAATTAGCACATTTAGCCTAATTATTTCATATTTGTACTATGATTTGAAAACTTAACTGACTACAGATATTGTTATTTGTTAGTGTGTGACATGGACTCAGCCATTCATTTGTTAGCAGTATGCAGTAACATGAAGAAAATACTGGGCAAAAGAAGAAAAGAGAAGGGAAAGGCATAAAAACAAGGCAGTGGTTTACGGTCTTGCACTGACAAAGGAAAGTCTCACTGAATAATCCATAGTTTCAATGTTGGTAATATCTTGCCTGTTGCATCTCTTTCTTTGATTGGAAGGAAGACCACAAAGATTGCAAAGCTTCTGGAATGAAATACTGAACGACCAGGTGGCTGGGGAGACCTTCTAGTGGTCTTTCAATACTTATATGGGGCTTGTAAGAAAGATGGGGACAAACTTGTTAGCAGGGCCTGTTGCAATAGGACAAGGGGTAATGGTTTCAAACTAAAAGAGGGTGGTTTTAGATGAGATATAAAGAGAAATTTTTACAATAAGGGTAGCGAAACACTGGAACAGGCTGCCCAGAGAGGTGGTAGATCCCCCATCCCTGGAAACATTCAAGGTTGGGTTGGACAGGGCTCTGAGCAACCTGAGCTAGTTGAAGATGTCCCTGAACATTGCATAGGGGATGGACTAGATGAATGTTCAAGGTCCCTTCCAACCCAAACCATGCTATGATTCTGTGATTGCTATGACCTACCATGTATGTCTGAAGCTGCATATACCGCTTTCCACTCTTAAGTCCTGGACTCCTGACTCACTCAACATTTCCAATGAAGTAATAAGAAGTAGAAAGTAAGACAGCCTACACTGGCAGAAGACAGATGTAGCAGGTTTATACTGGCTGTTCACAACTATATAGCAATAAAAAACCCAGGGCAAAAAAGCTGAGTAAAAAAAAGTAGCATTTTTCTCCTATTGATGAATATAGAAAAATACAAATAATGTTTATGGTTAATGAGGGAAGAGGAATGAAGGCTTAAAATTTTCAGTAAGCATTAGTGCATAGGGTAAGGCATTAAACTGGAAGGGATCTGCACTGGGAGCTGGCACCATTTCTGGATCTGCATTTCCAAGGCTTGATTTCTCTTGGAGTAGCCACCATGATGCCCCTAGAAATGTTCCATTGCCTACAGAGTAAATCTTAATTCAGATTTACTGAATTAAGTAAATTAAGGCAAATTTCTTCTGGAGGTCTCTTCCAGCTGGATTCAAAACTGCAAGAGGTGCCCTGAAACTGGAGTTGTTTATTCTGGAGAAAAGGAGGCTGAGGGGAGACCTTTTAACTCTCTACAACTGCCTGAAAGGAGGTTGTAGTGTGATGGGTGTTGATCTCTTCTTCCATGTAACTAGTGACAGGACAAGAGGAAACGGCCTCAAGTTGCACCAGAGGAGGGTTAGACTGGATAACAGGAAAAACTTACTTACTGAAAAAAGTGCTCAATTGGAACAGACTGCCCAGGGAGTGCTGGAGTCACCATCCCTGGAGGTGTTCGAAAAATGTATAGATGTGGCACTTCAGACCATGGTTTAATGGGCATGGTTGGCTTGGACTTGATCTCAGAGGTTTCTTCCAATCTTAATGATTCTATGAAAGCACACGAGCCCTGGTGTAAATCAGAGCTGTAAAACACTATCACAATTTCACACAACCCACTGCTTGGAGCAAAAGGGGCTGTAGGGAAGAAAACCACTGTAGCAGTCACCTGTAATTTAATTTTAACGCCGTATTCCTGTCAACAGCTTTTGTTGAGAATTGAACCTTTCCAGCCTGCCTCCCCCTTAAATACCGGACTTCCCCTTTCGGCTCAAATATCGCTAATCCCTTAGAGCCCTTGTAAGACCCTGCCCCTAATCTCCCTCGCA
>NW_010171371.1:0-25849 GCF_000695765.1 Mesitornis unicolor
AAATTAAAGTTAAAGTTAAAACTTAAATTTAAATTAAAATTAAAATTAAAATTAAATTAAGTTAAATGAAAACAACCAGTACCTTGTCCTTCTCAAAACGAACGCCCTCACTGGCGCAGGGGACTCTGCCTTTATCCCAGTTGGAGGCGGTCTCGAAGTTGGTGTTGGGGATCCACTGCTTGTACACGGCGCTGGTGGCAGCTGGGAGGAGCAGGGAAACCAGTGCGACCCAGTCTGTGGGAGGCACTGGGAGCCCCCTCTGGGATGCTCTATGGGATGGCGTGGCCTTTTCGGGCCAGATTTGGGGATTTTCCCACCCAAGAGCAGCCCCCGCTTGTTCCCAATCACCACCCTCCACTGCCCGGGGGATTTTTTGGGCTGGATGATGGTTTTTACCCATTGAGGTGGGACGAGGAGTGAGGGACGAATGCTTGGCAGGCAGAAAGAAGGCAGGGAAGTGCAGGCAAGGGGCAGGAACAGCACACGCGTGGTGTCTAAGCCATCATTTCAGTGGGGTTTGTTACCACTCAGACACATTAAATACACAGAAACCCCTCAACCTTGGTGTTTCCAGTAGGTACAGAGCAGGCAGGACCATGGGGACAGGATGAGAGGTGCAGGGGTATTTGTTACACACACATAGCACAAACTATGGGCTGGTTTCATGCGTTTGGGGCTGGACTGAGCAGTGTCCTATAGCCTGAGGCACCGGCAAATTGGGAAAGAGAGCTCTTCCCCATAGGGTTTGCTGGGATGGCTCCGCCAACCTGAATTAAATGGCTTTGGGCAAGGGGGTTATCAGACAGGAAAGAAAAAAAACCTTTGGTCTTAATGTGGATTGTCTTTCCTTTAGGAGAAAACCCCACAAAACCACAAAATGGGTGTAAAGGCAATGGTGGAGGGGACCGGGCAGCAGAGGGGGACTTGGGTGCTGGAGTTTGGGTGGAGAGGGACCAAGGAGACCCCCCCAAGCCCAGCCCAAATGACCCCAGCTGATGGATGGAGGTGCACCAGAGAAAGCCTGGGCCCTGCTGGTCCCAGTGATGGGGAGGGATGGGACCGGTTGTGAAGGAGGAGGAGGAGAAGCCCCCGATGGTAACTGCTGGTTGTTGTGTCCCTGCCATGGTTGATCTGTGTCCCTTCTGCCCTGGGAAGTGGGAGAAGGGAGAGGTTGAAGCCCCAGCAGAGAGGCT
This sequence comes from Mesitornis unicolor, assembly GCF_000695765.1. Lineage (NCBI taxonomy): Eukaryota > Metazoa > Chordata > Aves > Mesitornithiformes > Mesitornithidae > Mesitornis > Mesitornis unicolor. The sequence goes on from NW_010171371.1 coordinate 1,194, forward strand.
CAACCAGCCCCGCTGCGCTCAGGCCTCACGTCCCTGCATCCGCAAGGCCACGCGAGCTGGTGCCACACCACAGTGATGGCTCCGGGGCCATGGAGGTTAATCCCATGTCGCAAAGCCCTTCGCCCCACGCAGCTGCGTTCCCGCAGCCTCCATCCACAGCCCGGGAGATCTCAGCGTGCTCTTTAATCAGCCGAGTCTCCGGGGAAGCGCAGTCCTTGAACATCAAAGCACGTTGCATATTCAACAGCGCGTCGTGCAGCGCGGAGCTGCTGGCTTCAAACCAGAGCAGCAACGGCCGAGCCCAACATACGCCAATCCCAGCCTCCTTCCCTCTGCCCGGGTGGAAATGCCTCTTCCCATTCCTATCACAGATATGCCTTCAGTGACAGAGACCACAGCTCTGCTCCAAACCCAGGTTACCAAAAACACACCCCAAACGGGGCAGTGCTCCAGTGGTCACCCCTGCTGGCCGTGGTGTACTCACCGAGGAGCTGCAGGACGCCGAGGAGGAGGACCAGGTCCTTCATTGCGCTCACCTCCACAGCCCCTGCCTGGCCGGACCTTGGACCCTCCTGGGGGCACGTGATGGGTTCAGCCCGGAGGAGGCCGCCGGAAGAAAACCAGGACGGGAGCACTGGTAAAACCAGTAACCCCTCCACCCATCCATGTCCTGCTGGAGGAACAGCCCACGCTGCTCTGCTCCACAGATGCCAGCTACCTCGTAATCACTAACGAGGGCCTCAGCGCATTTCTAATTAGCTCGTTTGGCAGAGAGCAGCTCCCAGCCACAACTCCTAATTGGACTTTGGCCACCAGCTGGTTTGCTCGTTACCCGGCACAGCCCCACGCTGCTTCGCTTGGGGCTGGGGCACCCAGGGGGGCTGCACGCAGCACCATGGGGCTGCAGGAGGAGGAGGAGGAGGAGGAAGGGCCCCACCATCCGAGTCCTCTGCATGAAGTGGTGCTGAGGTCTGGGTCTATGTCTTTACAAGGGTGCATTAAGAGCAGAGAAGGTTAGAGGAGAGCAAGGACAGTCTGGGGAGGGGACAGTGACAGGGGCCCAGGCTGAGGGGAGAGCTGGGGGGCTCAGCACCCCTCTGGCAGGGATATGTGGGCTGGTGCTGGTACAAGCAGGGCCAGGGCAGGAGATTGGTGATCTCAGGGGTTTACAGGAGCCCAGGAGGAGACTGGAGAAGGGACAGCAAAGGAGGGGTCACAAACCTCCAGAAGCTCTGACCTGACACCAGTGAGGATCTGGGAGGGGGAACAGACCACCCCCATCCCACCCTCCCTGCTCCCACCCAGACAGGGGCAGGGGGAGCGGGCACCAGGCACCCATCACTCTGCAAATCTTCTCCCTGTCTCCCAAAACCTTACCCCACTTGGTGCCGTTTCCCACCTCTGCTGCAAGCGCAGGGGCGAGAAGAGCAGGGGGGTCCTGCCCCCAGGATGCCCCACACCCTGTGAAGGACATGGAGGTGCCCCTGCCCACAGCTCGGTCCCCAGCGTGACCCAAGGATTGCCAAGGGAGAACGCTCCTGAGCCGCAGCTCTTGGCCTGGGCACAGGCCCAGGCACAGTCAGCGCTTTCTGTGTTCGATCGCAGAGATGTCCTGGAGGTGAAGGCTCCGAGCTCTCATTACCACTCACCAGTGGCTCCCAGGGGGCTCTCGGGTCAGTGCTGGCTTAGGAACATCTTAATAGGGGGAGAAATACTACAGGTAAATGATGGCTACTCAGCAATTACAGCCTGGAGATGGGACTGCAGGGCAGGGGCAGGGGCAGGCCTGGCTGTGGCCTCAGCACCCCCAGGGTGGGCAGAAGGGCAACCACAGGATCATTTGGTTGGGAAAGACCTTTAAAACCATTGAGTTCAACCCCACCATGGCCATAAACCACGTCCTCAAGTGCCACATCCACACGGTTTGTGAACCCCTCCAGGGATGGGGACTCCACCACTGCCCTGGGCAGCCCCTGCCACTGCTTGGCCACTCTTTCAGTGAAGAAATTTTCCCCATATCCAATCTAACCCTGCCTGGCACAACTTGAGGCCATTTCCTCTCATCCCATCACTTGTTATTTGGGAGCAGAGCCCGACCCCCCCTCACCACAACCTTTCCTCCTCCTTACTTTGGGGAGGAAAAATTCATTTTAAGAAGTCACTAACAACACTGGAGAGGAAATAAAACATCTCCATCTTCAGCCACTCAGGCCCCACTCTGCCTCTCCTTTCCCGCAGCTCTCTGGGAAAGCGGCGTCCCACGAACGCACCAAGAGCCAGTTCAGTTATTTCTGCTTCCATGAGGACTCTGGGCGCTGATGTGGGGACAACCACCAGTTTAAACCAGCATGGAAAACAGGACTCGCATAAAAGGCCCGGGAAGTTTCCTGTCTGGAGGATGGGAAGCACCACGACCAAGGCCTGCGGGGCGCGTAAGCCCAAATCCAAGCGCTGCTCAACCGCAGTCATTCAAATTCGACACACCGGGTTTTGTTAAAAAATATGATTTCCTACTGAGATTTATTTCTTGTTTCCTTTAATAACACAGTTTAGCATTTCAGAGTTTTGCATTCTACACTCTTACACACTGTCCTTGTTTATTAGCATTGAAACACAAAAAGACATAGCAAGACCTCCAAACACAAATAAATACGAAAACACAATATACAGTAAACTGAAATACAACATAGAATAATGCTATCGGGAAATTAAGACATGTTGCTAATTCCTCGTTTCCTTTCTTCTTCTTCTTCTCTTAACAACATGGTTATTGCTGAGCAATAAATTATACATTTTTCAAAGTTGGTTTTTTTTTTTTTCCCCCTAAAAGAAAAGGACGAGAACCACTGGTTACCAGATCACTTGCACTGTATCCTTACAGCTACTGATAGTTAAGACAGGCAGAATATACACAATCTAATGAGGTTGGCCTTCTTTGGTCTTTGTTTTTGATCATAAAACCGAACACAAGTGTACCGTTCACTGAAGAGGATGAGGTTAAAGAAATGGAAACACACGTTTCAAACACGGCAATTTGCACACCGGTCTCGATCACGGACGGTTTTTGCCCATCGATATTTCTTACAGAATTTCTTGGAAACGAAATGTCGCCTTGAGTTTTCCTGATGATTTCGTTGTTCCATGCGTCTTTCAAAGGTTATCCTACTTGTCTGAGAGAAACGGGCCCGTGCTTGGCCCACCGTCTGCTACTGGGGTATTTTTCGCAGCTCTCTAGTTCACCACTGAATCGTTGGGAGTTTTAGACCTCGTAGAAAAAAAACCAAACAAACCCCCTGAACTTCCCCTGGTTGTATTATTTTGTTGTCCTAGAAAAACCGAAAACAAAAGAAGTCAAACAGATACCTATTTCTCTAGAGAAACCAAAGAACAGCTATCAGAAACACAAAGCGGGTGGATCGGATGGCGCTTGGGCAAGGATGGAAGCTGGTACCTTCCCATTCCACAAGTACAGACTGTTCAACTCTCTGCCAGTGGCGCAGGTCATAGTTGGAAGATGCGTCCTTTCCCACGCGAGCCGCCCTCGAACCCAAAGCTCGGAACGCTACGCAAGAAAAATGACCTTGGGTTCTTTTGTTTTTTTGTATTCTTTACGAACGGTAATGCTGGTTTATCTCGGTAACCCTTAGACAGAGTCAAATTTTATCACGACGCCTCGCACTGCCAGCAATGGAGCGTGTGAACACCGGCATCGCTAAGAAGTTAAAAAGTCCTTGCAGAACTGGCAACCAAATTAAAAGCTTAGTTCCAAAGGACCGAAAACACGAACACCACGTAGAGACGACAGAGCCCTCCCTGGACGGGGCAGGTCGGGAAGCCACAGAGTGGGGGGGATCCAGGTTCGAGTTTCACATCAAGTCTGGGATGTTTGGATCCAGGATTTTGGTTCGGGTGCTTTCTCCTCTGTGAAATTTTGCACTTAGTTGAACCCTAAGGAACTAATCCTAACTTGGAGGGAAAAAACCGCAACGAACACAGCCTAGTATCTACACGAAGGTCATGAGATGGAAGACAGAGGCCGCAGTCTTGACCATAAACTAGAAGAGAAAAAGGACTCAGCCGGATCCCTGGCGCGTTGCGCATCGCTACTCTTCTGAATCTCAAGAGGGTGTCCCTGAATCAGCAGTCCCAAGTGTTCCACACCTTCCCGTCTGGTGCTTCTCGGCAAAGGCCCGGGTTGAGAGGCAGGAAAGAAACAACCAAGCCCTCGGTATTTTGGGTAAAGGAAAAGGGAGAAAGCCCCACAAGAAGGAAATGGTCAGTCACGCTACAGGCTGCTAGGACAAAGATGAACCCGCTTCACTCCACTTCACTTCACTTCGCTATGGTGGTGACCCTCCTCAGTCAAATGAGACCGATTCGGGGCTGAGCAGGACAAACAGAGCAGGACACACGTTTGCTGCTGTTATCCACATGGAGGTGACCCCTTCTGACGTCTGGGCTACCAAACACGTACACCCCAAATCACGACAGCTTGTATGTTGAATTCTAGCCCTTGCTGCCCTGATGTGGGTCTTTAAGGTACGCCAACTGGGTTATTCGGCTCCTTTAAGGGAGAAAATCTATTGAAAAGGTAACACCAGGGAACTGGGACCTCTCCTTCAGTCCCGGCTCCAGGAGACTCCTTCAGTGACTCCACTCAAGCCACTTCCCACCTCATCCTTGATTCCCTTTCTCCCGAAAAGACAAGCAGCACTTGCTGTAAGAAGATGCTTGCGGATGCAAAGCGCTTCCTACGCTGTGCACCGCACTGCAAACCGCTCTCGGACGGACAGTTCCCAAAGCCGTCGTTTTTATTGCCGTAGCCGCGATTTCCAGCTCCACCAGAACACAGAGGAACTGCAGAAGAGGCCCAGCTGCTTTGCGTTACCTCTCGATCCCAAGTGAAAGGAAAGAACTGGCAACGCGCACGTCGCCCATCACTCCGGGATGTTTTAACATCTCCAGGTGAGCGGAGTCTGAGGAGGGACGTGCGTCCTGGGTGACATTCCAAGGTCTTCAGAAAGGCCAGATGAGTCAATTTGTTTGCTATAGACAGGACTCCACACTCGGAAGATGTGAATCCGACGCTCGCCCTTGGCCAAGATCCTCCCTTAGCAGCAGCAATTCGTATTTGCACCAATTGATCAAGTATAACTCGGAGGAAAGGGGTTTGTTTCACCGCTTCTACGTCAAGGAGAGACTTTGCATATATATGTGCATGCATGTCTGTGCGTATATGTCACGTACCTACACACGTACGAGGAATTCACAGAGCAAAAACCGAAGAGAGCAGGTAAGCAGCCCAAGGATTTCTCCCCCCTCGCCTATTTGTATATTTGCATAGTTAAATCGGCTCAAGGCAGCGACACCGCAGTCACGTTGTGCCCTCTTCTGCGGTGCAGGCAACGTTTCCTGTCCCTCCCTACACCTCCTCCCTTCTGTCTTGGACCGAACAGCACCAGTGTTGTAAAGATTAAACAAGACGCGGACAGAAACGGGGCCTCGGTGGCGAGACGCCTCTCCCGCTGATGGAGCACGGACACAAACGGGTGGCAGCTCTCGAGCTGCACCTCGAGCGGCCGCGGCAAGCCGAGAAACGCGAGCGACACAACCACAGCCTCGGGTTCATGGGTTCGACGCCGAGACGACAGCGAACACCAGTCTCTATCGTTCACCAGGCACAGAAACAGGCACGTGTCTCCACCCTTCCTTTTCCAAGCAGGAAAACCCCCGGGAAAAGGGAACATGCTGTGTTTCACGTCTCTGTAAGCAAGCTAGCACGGTACCCACAGCATCGTTTTTGGGTTTTCCCATCGAAATGACGCCGCCCATCATCCCCTTTTCCTATTGCACATCCTCTTTGCGAAGAACGACGTTTACAGTACAAGGCTGAAGTCAACATTGCATATCGTCAGTCGGCAGGTGAAGGTGTACCACGGAGACGGGAACCGAAACAAGACCCCCCCTTTCATCACATCCGAGAAGTAACGCAGACACGACCAGGCATCGGAACCGCACGCTGGTCTTTAAACACCCGACGAGTTTCATCCTGTTTAGAATTCAAGACTTCCTAGGCATCAGATGCACTCAAAGAGCATACACACACAAAGAAAGGGCGACATCCAGGCTGGCACACCCCAAAAATCTCCCTAGGGGGAAGAGCTGGAAACGGAAGAGGCGCGGACGTTAACGCGGAGCGTCGCCAGCACCAGGCTTCAGGTGTGCGCTGCTAAGGTTTACTGAGCAGAGGGGAAAAGGGCGCAGAAACTCTGTTCAAAGCAACGCAGATACTCTGGGACCCCTGGCAAGAACGGCCCGGAGCAGGGGCCGGGGTCCCAGAGTAGGCATGGGGGTGCTTTAAACAGCCAGCCCCTAGCAAACTTTGGATATCCAGGTCAGGAACACACAGAAAAAAAGGCTAAAGGGCATCTCCAATGCGGGGAGAAAAAGTGAAGTAATTTAAGTAAAGCACCAGGTACCTTTTTTCCTTTCAATTTAGAGAATATACAGTGGCCTTGTTTTCACAAAATGCTACATACTCCTGGCTGGAAAGCAGAGGAACCCGATTTCTATGTACACAGTAAGAACTCGACAGAGATGGCCCGCGGGCTCTGCGGAGAAAGGGGTGGTACAGTCAAGGCTTCAGGTATCCCACAGCAGGCGGTGCTTACGCTTGTGTAGCAAGATCCTGGATTTCACAGTACGCAGGCTCGGCAAACTGGAAATTCTCTGGCAGCTTCATGTAGTTTTAAAAAATAAGTGCAGTAGGCCTCCGTTTTATTAACCGTGATAAAAAGCACGTATGCAAAAATATTTTCGTCATATCGACAGCACGGTACTGCATTAGAAAAGCTGCCCAAGTGAAGCTGAAGATTCTGGCAGCTGGTGCTTTTGGCACTTGGGAGATGTGGAAAGCAGCATAGAGATCTGTGAAATACAACAGTGACTGATGTTTCTGCTACAGTGATCGGCGTTAATAGAGTGAGCAGTGTTCGTAGGTAAACTTCTCTGTGAAGTTTCTGAGTCAATATCCCGCTAAGAGGAGATATTCAGATCTCTTAAAGCTACTGGTTTAGGCTGTGTGCAGACTCAGGAAGACTTCCCTATCAGTTTACACATTTCGCACGTTTCCAAAGTCCTCTTGCAATCCCAAAAGGCTGGCGACACCTTTTTTTTTTCCTCCTCTTTTAAAAGAGCCTGGATTTAGAAGCGCAATTCTGTCACAGGAGTTGGAAACTGTAGTCACAGATCTGCAGAAGATGCTGGGCCCTGCTTACGCTAGAGATCTCCTCCAAGTCCCAGATCGAAACAGGATAGAAACTGTTTTGAGACGGCCAAACGGTTTCGTTTTAAGTTTACAAGACATGCATTAGCAATGGGAGGAGAGTCCTTTGGACATTTCCACTTGGGAATCCTGTTTTCAGTAAAATTCTGTGATGCACAAACACAAAAGCTCAGCTGCCTACATTCGCGCTTATTAAAAAAATGCCACGAGTCGAGCGAAACCTTCGCCCTCAAGCGTTAAGTGATGGGTTTTTGCTTACGCAGCCTGCATAAAACTGCAAGTGCCGTGTCCTCATATCTAGAGATATAGAGGCGGGTATATCTGTAGATATTTTATCTCTTGTGCAGAACGTCCTCCTTCCGTGCTAGCAACTGAAAGGCCAGCACGTGCCTCCAGCTTGCGGCTCGCACCTGGAGACGGCTGTGGACCGCAAAGGGAGCACAGCACCGGCACCGTGGAAGGCAAGGAAAGGAAGACAGGGTGCCGCCGCCGGCCGCGCCGGTCAGCAGCAGGCAGTATTCTAGCAGGTGCCCGGAAAACCCATGGAGACCACTTAGCATGCATCAGACAGTCAGAAAATACTCCTTGCAGGCACTGGGTGTGAAGGCACAGCCAAAAAAGACAACGGCAAAGACAAAGCTGAAATACAAAGGCATGAGTTTCAACTGCACCTTAAAGACGAAAATTGTGACTGCGCCTCAAAAAGCGGAAAACCGACAGAACCCGGACACCGCAGGCTGAGATGCAACGTTTTTCAAGCCCACGAAGGCTAAAACCAGCGGTGCCAGGCCGCTCTGCCGAGGCGGTTCTGGGATTTAAAGAGCACCACGGTCAGGCTCGGTCTCTAGACTCGCTTGTCACAGGCTATTAAATCGAAGCAGATGGGCACAGCAGGTTGCAATCAGCGCGTTTCAGGGCTAGCAAAGGCTCTCCGCTGCGGTTCGGGCTGGAACAAGAAAGCAGCCCCTGCGCTCCCTGCGCGGGCGCGCTGCTCGCGTGAAAAGCTGCACGTTCCCAGCCCCGCGGAGCTCTCGCATGGGGCCATCAAGCGATGCCACCTCCCCAGCACGGGCGTCCGAGGAGCAATGTCACCCGCCTCGGCGGTGGCCATGGGGACTCTCCGGTCCCAGCTCCATAGGAGCACTGAGCATAACGTTTTTTGGCACCCCAATGAGATGGATCCCACCATGGCCAAGTCAGAGAAGCTTCCAGAAGCCAAAAGAAATGGGCTTTGGCTTCCGTTTCGCACATCGCACGGTACCTAAAGGGCTCTGAAGACAAGGCGAAACATTATGCCTCAAGTCCAGTCAAACCACCGTTTCAGATCCGAGTTAATCTGAATCCCAAGCTATGGTTTCTAAGCAGCACAGCACATCTAAGGCACATGTATGCATGCAAGCCACCGGCACTGGGTTAAGACATCGCTGCGTTGTCCTTAAGAAGCAATGGCTGCCGGTACAGAACAAACACAGAGGCTCTTTTCAGCGCTAATCCTCCTCCCCAATACTGAAAACACTATATACTGCTGACAGCATCATGTGCAACATATATAGAGCTTGATTGGAAAGCATGGGGCAGAACTTTAAAAAATGTACAGGATTCCGTTTAGAACTCCAAAGTTCAACAAATGCCCTATTTTAGGGTGAAAACAATTATAAATCTGATAATGATGCACAGCATCCATGAGTGGTTTTTCCTTAATTTTGAAATAGTGTCATTAACTACGACATATATTGTAGGTTTACATTTCTAAAGAGAAATAACAGAATCGAATAGTTTTTTTTTCCTATCACAAGTGATAACCAGTGTTTGATATCTTCTATTTTTTTTTTTTTTTCTTCCAAGAAATATCAGTCTATCAACAGTTTTAAAATAAAATGTTTTCTGTAACAATAGAACTTTAAATAAAAATATGATTCTGATTCAGGTACTTTCGAGAAGACATGGATGCTTTTCCAACATCTTCTGACAAAGTAATTATTAAAACAGAGACCAGATGAGGCCTTAAAAAGACAATATACTATATTTCAGACAAGATTGCACTTCAGTTTTTTCAAATAATAGCATAATTGCAACATTACTTCATCATTTCTTCTTTTAACATGCTGACAATTTCCAGCTAGCCCACGTGTGAAGGGTTTGGTTTGGGTTTTTTTTTTAGGGTTTTTTGTTGGTTTTCATTTGTATCCTAGCTTAAAGAAAGAAAAGTCAGTAATTTATTCAGCACATACTGTATACGTCTTTTCACCTCCAATTGACTAGATCGTTAATAAGTTAAAAAACAAAGATTCCTCTCTGACCATAACCATTATCCTCACGAGGGATAAGTGATTCTTCAGAGCTTAAGTGTTGCTAGTTCTATTAAAAAATATACCATGGTATGATTTCTTAATGTGTTGCTACTTTCGCAATTGGACCCTATGCAGTTATGCCTTCAAACTCTCCCCTCTCTTCCACAAGGTGGTTCTGTGAGCTTTAGGACCTCTGATTGAAGACAAACTGATATAAAACCCCCAAACGGAGTCGTCTTCTGTTTAATCCGCCTCCCCTATCGGATGTCAGGGGTCTGGTAGATCCGATGTATCCACTATGACTTTAATAAAAATAGTATCATCTTTAATATACGTTCCATTCTCTAGGACAGTTTGAGCCACGAAGACGGGGCAGCCGGACGCAATGTTCATTTCTCCGGTCGGCTTCTTGAAACTGCTGCTGTTGGGATCCGGCTTGAAAGCATCTCCTAAGTGGCGTCGGGACGGTCCCTGATCCATCAGCATCAGAGTCACCTTCTGCTTGAAGGGCCAGGGAAGCAGCGCGTCGTATTCTCCACGCATGATGACGAAAAACAGCGACAAGTGCGTCCCCTTCCCCATGCCGTCGCCGTTCAGGTAAACTCTGGCGCACATCTTGTAGCCAAAGTATCCCGTGTAAAAGGGCTGGCTGTACAAGGACAGAGTCTTCCCCATCACCGCCTCTTGCTTCCGACGTTTATAATCGCGGATTTTCCAAATTAACACCCCGTTGTAACTGGCAGTTTCCAAAACCTGGAAGCGGAGGTCCATGTCAGCCAGCCGAATGTCATGGACGCTCAGCATCTGGTCGTGTCTGCTCAGCTGGGTCTCCAGGAGGCCTGGCAGGAAAAGGAAAGGACGTGAGTGAGAACAGTGGGTTGTTTTTTTCCTAAAGACAGGAAAACTCAATCGCTAATGCTGCTATTGCACATGAAAACCTTTTTCTTTCCCAAGAACCAAAGTGCGTTTGGTCACCGCTGAAGCAATTTCCAGTTCCCCAGCAAGTGTCTAGGTTACCTGGGATGTTTATACACACGGGTGCTGAGCACACACGCAGTAAAAATCAAGTATTCAAATAATCCAACAGAAATGTCATCTGGTCACTAAGCAATGTTGAAATCATCCAACAGAAATGTCATCTGGTCACTAAGCAGTATCACTGCAGAGGCTCCCAGTTCTTGCGAGGAGACTTGGCAGCGTTCTCTGTAGATCGCTGTTAGCAGCGAAGACCCTGGAAGTGGTCCCACATCCTACACAACCCTCCCGAAATTCAGACGCAGCGCTCACTCCAAGCATTCTCCTCAGACACTGCTTGTCCCAGAAGTGTGCAGCTGTTACCTTGGATAAAGCTCATTAGAAAAGACCGGAAAATTCAAGTCCAGCTCTGCGTTACGTGGCCACTTGGAGGGAGGCCTGGTTTTAATGTCCCTTTTCCCTCACATGAAAATATTGGTCTCTGTGTTTGCATGCTGGCACCATAGAGAAGCAGATGAATTCATAAGGCAGATTTGTTTCATACAGATTTATTTGATCATTAAGTTCTTTGTCCCAATCACTTAAACACTTCCATATGAGCTACACTATCTTGCCAAACTCAGCTCTGGCTTTATTCAGCGAGCACAACAACCTTATTCTCAAGCAGATCTCACTTTTCTTCGGGTCAAAGATACCCCTCTCTGTCACAGACCTGGGGACAAGCGATTTTGGGTGGATCACCACACTGCTGATCCACTCATGGGGGAGAAGAGTAATACAAGAAGACTTTTCAATATACCCACTTAAAGAAGGTGCTGAAAGCCACCAGCTGTCAAAGATCAGTTGAGAAACTCTTGACGATGAACTGACACTGGGTGTAATCAAGAAAAGTGTCAAGAAAACAAAATAAAAAGACAAGAATCAAGCCTAAGAAACCACAGGATGACGCAGTTTCCTATTCAAGAACCAGCACTGTTGATGCTTCCACATAAACCCCCACCGGCAGCGCCATCCGAAGGACGCTACTGTTCTCTCGACAGCACTTGGTCGGTCGTGCTTACACTTACTGGTATTTCGAGCTCCCTGCCCCGCGGTTTTGTCGACGCTCTCCAGCTCCGTCACCCGGTTCTGGAGGGACTCCACGCTGCTCTTCATGCTGTCGGCCTCCTCCCAGTTCTGCCGAAAGGGACGGATCTCCTTGTCCAGCTCTTTCAGTTTCTCTGCTTGGCTGTCTATCACTCGCTTTGGAAAACAACAGGTTACCAGTTAAAACAGCAAAAAGGCACTAAGCTACACCAATTAAGGCTTATAGCGCGATAAGAAGATGCATCCCCAGTATAAAATAAACACAATTCACGCCAAATATTTTAATAAAGCAAACCTGGCAAATTTAAGATGAATAGCCCAAGTATTTCTAAAGCACTTCTACAAATCTTCAGTGCTGCACAGCTGTATTAGAGCACTATCAGAATTACCAACTCTAGTATTAAAAATGGTCTAAATTTTAAAAAAATAATCTCTTTCAAAGCAAGAACCATCTTCTGAACGTCTCTAAAGGGACATTGCGGGCTGGTGTTTGTTGGGTTTCGTGTCAGAGGAGCAAAGTACGGGCACAACAACTTGGCGCGGTGGGAAGCAAGCGGCTGCTCACGCGCACGCGTTCATCGCTGGGTAACAGCAAAAGAACCTCCCCCTGCAGAAAAACACCCGCGCTCCTGCACACGTGGAGCAGGAGTCGCTGTATGTGCAGACACAGTGGCATCAGTGAGCTCTGCTCACAGAAATCAGCTATTAAAGCCTAAGTTATTGAGTGCCCATACCTACAGGAGAAGCCCTCAAGAGTGTGAGCAAAAGCTGCCACTTCTGAGCCTTTTCACACTTCAAATCCTCACCCTCGCTTCCTAAACAAGCCACATGTCCCAGAGGTGCTGGCCTGTTGAGGCTTTTTAAGAAAACAAAGCTGATTTTGGAAAGGAATAAAATCTAAAAATAAAGACTAATTCCATAGCAAGGCTGGGATTCTCAGAAACAGGGACATCGCAGCACCTCAATACATTACAAATACAGAGAACATATTTCCCAATCTGCCTCGAATCTGATGCAAGAAACACAAAGCACTTCACGTTATCGCAGCCCATTTGGACTAGCAGGAATTTTAGCCAGAACCCCATCGTCAGTTGTGAAGTTCAAATGGTAACACACGAATATTGGAGACAAGAAACTACTTTTGCTACCACCTACAGTTAAACTCCACATCTAACTTTGTATTGGTCACCATACGGTGCCGAGGTGTAAGGATGGTTTTTCACTTCTTAAAAGAAAGCGGCAGCTGAGTACAAAACAAGAAAATCAAGTTATTTTGCATTTGCCTCCTGGTTAGCCGCGGGGATTCGATGTTCCCCACTGACGGGGAAAACCCTTCTGCCTCATGCACCCTTCGTTTCCCCTTTTAGGCATTTGCTCTTGATCCTGCGCTTTCAGTTACACTGCAGATCTCCAGCGATTCATTGAAGGCTGTCAGTCTGACAAGGCAGCCAGCAAAAAGCGTGTTCTAGGAGCGCCTGATTTCGTTGTGTGTCAAAACCCCCGAGTAATCTAAATTTCAAGAGTGTTTCTTTCTACGTTGGTGTTTTAAAGCAAGCCGACACATCGCGCTTGCAGAATGACAACTTTGTGAAGGAAAGCTGTGTGCTGAAACATAAAGGCAGGGGAATAGATTAAAATTAAATTGATTAAGCAACTTGCCTGGACGTATTAATCGGGTACCGCCACAGCCCCACCCTCTCACCTGGACTGAAGGCAATCCAGAAACACAGCACAGAAGGGCTGTTGCTATACATAAAATGGAAACACACCATGGAATGGCCTGAATGGATTTTGTCAGAGCAGAGCCACAAGATCTGGCCATTAATTCCCAGTGAATATGGAAAATTAAACTCAAGGGCTGATCTTTTCCCTCTGCTCACAGCAAGGCAGGAACAGAGACAGCGCGGTGGGTTTGCACGGTGCCTCACACAGAGATGCTCTCATTTCCCCCTGGGACCTCTTGGCACTGACACGAGGAGTAAAGACATTTTTAGGTGAATTGGGAAAGGGCTAAAGATGCAGAGGAATTGTAACCTGCTCTTCTTTTGGGAGGAGCTCCCTGAAGTTGTTACTAGGGACCAGCTTCTCTCCATCAGCCTGTGTGCACGCACAACCAACTCTGGGTTTTAGCTGCTTCTACTCCACGTTGGCCAACACGAAGCATTTTATCTCCTGTAACTCTTCAGGAGAAATCAAGAGATTCAGAACAATCAGAAACAGACTTGTATCTCCTTTTTTAAAAAAAGCAGTGGGATTTCTCTCTTTCCACCCTACAGGGAAGTCGAGCTCCCCCATGCTGGGAGATACTGATGTACTAAAGCTGAATTTAGTGCAGCAGCGCAGAATTTCACTCTAATTATGCCATTAGAAAGCACACAGATGTCTCACACTGTACTCATAAATTTTCAAGGAGATATCAATTTTCTGCATGCACTTTTTCTTCCAGCAACTGACCTCTCCACATCATTAAAGCAGAGTTATACGCCTGGCAAACCGTTAAAGGCTGCTCTCAATGTCAGTTTTCATCTAGGTTATGTTTGGTATTTCTAATAAACAATTTCCACAGTTCGAGCGCTGTTATTCCTAAAAGAATTTAGAAAATGTCACGGCGAACTGAAGAAAGTTGTATTTGCAGTTCTCTCTCTTTCAGATGCTCCTAATGGGCCTTTACATTGCAACTGATGGAGCACAACTGAAAAGCTAAAGAGAAAAGGAACCAAAGGTACTATCTGACCAGAAAAACAAAGCATACATCCTCCTCCTTGGAAGGACTCAATAGAAATCAATGGAAATCAAGTAATTTTATATTCATAAGGTCACTGTTTCTTTAGTCTTTAAGTACCTCGTGTCCGTGCTCAGCTTAAGACAGCTTACTAATACTCTCCCATATATTTATAAGAAGAGACTGGATGCTGGCTGTGAAAGTGCCTTTCCACAAGGCAGCAGCCAAAAAAGCATCCCATACTTCCCTGGTGAAAACCCTTTCCCTAGAGATCATATAGTGAAAATTAATTACTGAATATTAATCCGAATCCAAACACCTCAACGTTGAGGTCGCTGCCATCGCCCAGGCCCCTGTGATGCCTTCACAGGAGTTGTGCAGATGACGCCCGCTGTGTAACATGAAAACTAATCCTGGAACTGCACTGGGAATTATTAAAGTGCCCAGGACTTGGGGAACAAGCAATTAATGCTTGTCCAGACCCAAAATGGCCAGTTCTGCGCTGGAAATACCCGTGGCTCTTGTGTAGCCATGGCTGCTCAGTGCAAACCAGTGAAAGACCAGTTCACAACAGGTAAACAAGTCCTGGAAGGCAAGAGGAGGCTGACTGCACTGTCCAGGAAAACCAAACTGAGGGGCGTTTCCAGGGTGCTCTTAACCTGACTGAACCAGGAACAGCCAGGAAGAGGAAGGAATTGGGCTGAAGTAGCTGTAAAACGGAGTTTGGCTTAAAAGAACCAAACTAAAATCACTGGTGAGAAGAAATAAAGGAGGAGGGGAAAATAAAAGAGCAAAACTCATCCTTCTCCAGTATTTATTGCCACCAAAAAGGCACCTGTTGGAGTCTGCTAATCACACTGTTTCGTGGGGTTTTTTTTGTCTAAACATAAACCATTTGAAAATTGATTCTGCCAACACTTCCAGCTTGAGGAAATCAAAGATACCGCAATCCGTTGTCAAGACAATCCTGAAAACACAGCTCTGCGTTCCTTCCATTTCCACTTTCATTGCTGGTTAAGAGACAGCGTGTGTAAAAACCCCAGGCACCCAAATGAACTTACCTCCAGGTAGATTCAATCAGCAATACCAACACACACAAGGATTAGCTTCCCAGCGCCAGGATGCAACAGGCAGCCACGTCCCAGCCTATCCTCAGCCCCAGTAACAGCGAGTGAGGCTGAACTGGTTACTACTGGGGCAGGACATGGAAAGAAATCAGTGCTCCAAGGAGAAATGTTGTTGGTGCTGAACTTTAAGGTTTCCTTATGAACCAAAATTAAAGGTTTTGGGGCTCTGAGGTATTTATTGAACGTGCTACATGTTCTGGTTTGGATACTTCTCTCTTTCTTGAGTATCAACAGCTGCAGTTTAAGATGTGAATAGCAAGTGAGAAAGATCATTTTATTTACATTCCTTTAAGCTGGATGCTAAAGCAGGTATCTGATATTCAGACAAGCTGATAAAATAATGTGTGATACCTTCCCAGCAGCTAAACATCTCCCGAGGTTTCCCTGACCGTGGTGAGCAGCACACAAGCTGATACCAATTCTCAGTGTCCAGAGCATTCCCAGTTTGATGGCCAGGGGATTCAGACCACGGAGTAAGAAACTGGGACCCACTGGTGCAGGATTCATGAGGTAAACTTCTCCTCATAAGGACAGCAGAAACACGGATTTTAACCAGTGTACTCAAATGCATCGTACTACTTTTGGATTAACTCCACACCAGACTGATCTCACTCGTGATTAATGATCTTTAAAATACCAGCGAGTAGAAAAGAAACGTCCACTGTGCAGCTTTAAGGTGCAAATCTTGTCCTCCAGTTTGACCGCAGTTCCTCATGCAGTTATTTTTTGCAGAGAAGAAAAAACAGTTATATTATTATCTCAGTGTTCTGCAGGTTTGCACCTTTGTTTTAAACCTTTTCCCTTTTTAAGCAGGGGTTTTTGTTTTAATATATGATAGGCAACTGCGGTGTCCTGGTGAAGTATCTCCCTCCAACAAACCAGCTACTGACCAGAAGGAAAACAACAGAAAATAAGAGAATAAGCTTCATAAGAAGGTAAACTCGCTCCCCCCCTTTTCAAGGAGAACACCTCACTTCCCAAGTGTAAAGGCACAGCACAGAAGCTACCACCATTTCTGCGTTAACGGGGAGATTCTAAATGTCTTACCTGTAAGTGAAGTATTTTAGATTCATTATTCCGCAGCATTTCCTTCTGTCTCTCAATTTCTATTTCAAAGCTACAAATCTGATTATGTAAAGTTTGAATACTCTTGTTCTTTTCCAAACTTTCATTCTGGAGCAAGGCCACCTGGAAAAAATTCTACAATTACTCCTGCCAAAGTTTATTCAAAAAAATAACCTGCAACTTTGTTAAGTTTTCGACTATCTTACACACACGAAAGGGATGAGATCCTAATAAAAATCTCCCTCCATGCCTTCAAAATAAATAAGTGAACGCCAACCTCTAGAGCTACTTTCGCACTTCCACAGCGTGGTACAAATTTGGGTAAGGAAAGTGCCGATGGGATACGCAAACGGCCAAATAACTGGTGTCTAAGTGTAGTTTTTTTAATTCACTTTCTTATTTAACGGCTTGGTTTCCTGGTTTGCACTGCCTGACTTGGGAGGTGCGTGGATTTTTGGAAGAAATCACCTACTTAGTGCTCGATCGGTGGGAACAGCTCGAAGCCTGCGCACAAGGGACGGCAGAGAGAAGGGGAACGTTCACCTTCCCCACCTACCCCAACCTATCTTGGAGCAAACTGAATTAAAACATCGTCTGCGTGGGATTGCCTTGGCTTCACGGAATGTGATGGTGATGGAAAGTCCTGAAATGAGTGAATACAGGAGGGATCCATGCGTTTGAAGGAAAATCCGGGGGTGCCTGCTGGTGGAAAAGACTCAAGAGCTACAGCCTGCGGATTACAGTCTCTCTGTAGTGACATTTCATTAACTCCTTCATTAGTGACTCATTCTGATTTTAAAACACGAGCCTTGTTAGAAGAATATCATATCAATCATATCATATCACATCTCTCCTTGGGGATGAAGGTGAATACAGTGGATATTCTCCATCGCACGTTTTGTGCTCTGTTTGTTCATGTGGTTTGGGAAGGGGGCAGTTTTGTGGTGGTTTAAAACAAAAATCCCAGTTTTCTCCAGGCACAAGCACAGAAAATAAACATCTGGCAGAAAATGACCCTGGGACATGCCCTGGGGCTCTTTAGGTGGATAAGAAGCAGTGCGATTTTTGACCCAGGAAAATCTCGATTAATGTTCCATATGTGCTTTGTGCTCCCCAAAAAGATCAACACCAGCACTCCCAATGCAGATCCCAGCTTGAGGACAAGCCGTTTTTACCTCTGATGTGGCACCACTGTGATTCCACCATCAAATCCCTCACTGGTCACTGCATCCCCAGGCTCAAGCAGCCATCGCCTGGTTAAAAAGGCATTAAAAAGGCATTTCCATCTCTGCACTAACCTAAACTAGACCAAGGACTGCCCAATGCATTCCAGCAGGTTCAAAAAAAGGGCCTAAAAATGTAGAGGAATCACAATGTATGTGCGTATCTACTTCTTGATACAGCACAGCACGCGTGCATATACACACATGCATTGACTTCTCATTTCCTACAGGCAAAACTGGCGGAAGAGGCTCGCCAGGAAGGAGACAAAGCTGATTTTGCCAGTGCAGAGAGAGAAACAATCTCAAGGCTGAAGGGAATAGAGACAAATTTTGAGAATAAGCTTAAATTTAAACTCGTACCCCTGCCTCCCACGTACTTCATAATGTGAAGGAATAATTTTAATAATATTTGCATCCTCCTTTTCCTTATCGAATCCCAGTTTTTTAGTTAATCGTGATCTTGACATTCCCCTCTCCTCACTGTTTCCTCCCCAGGCCTCCCAACCCTAAGGCAGTTCAGTTCCTCTCTGCATCCCTACCATTACATTTCCATTTCTGCACAGGTTCTAAGATGCGGGGCCGTCTTGTACAGAGATTTTCCACGCAGTTTCCCAGCACACAAGGAGAAGCAGAATGATGTCCTGCAGCCCTTAATCACACAGAACTGTCGCTGCTAAGTCAGTAATTGTAGCCTGGAGGCAATGTGTGAAGAAGAAAGCTTCAACACTAAATACAGTTTCCTAATTGCACTTGGTTTAAATCTGAGGAACTTCAGCTAAAAAACAGGGTAAAGGAAGCACAGCATCTCTTTCCAAACTGCATCCACTGGCTTCCTTTACATCCTTGTCATGTCTGACAGGTTCCTGGGATGAAGCATGCTCTTATTCAGCAGGTTTTTTTCAAATTAAGCTATTGCTTACTAAAAAAAGAGTGGAAGAAACCTGATGCCACAAAGAACTGGATTAAAACAGGTCCCGTATTTAAGTCACATATTAAAAAAAAAGGAAAAAACAGTTTGTACAAGATCTAAGAACGTGAAGAAGCCCCAAAAGGACGTTCAACTCATGAAGCGCAACATCACAAAACCCGTGGTGGGAGCTCAGCCTGTGGGTCTGTGCCACCGCAGAGGGAACAAAACCCCCAATTTTCACTCGCCCCACAAGGTTCTGGTTCGGGATTTTCCACCTGACCCTCTCTGACCGCTCTTTGCCAGCGGCACCGTTCACATCCCAGACTCACAACTTCAGCACAGCTCTGAGGGCCTTCGGTCTGCACGAGCACCACTGAAGTGTGGTGACTGGAGAAGGCAGCTCCTCCTCTCCTCTCCTCTCCATTCATATCACAGCGAGTGATAATCCAATAAAATCAGATATTGCCCTTCAGAAACCATCAAGACTCCCAGTGCCTTCAGCAGGGCCACGATTTCTGCAATATCCATCAGCTCAGATTAGGCTTTTCTCAAAGAAGAGAGCAACAGTGAAGTTACGAATCATTTTGCTACCCTTCTCTAGCACAAAGTCACTGACATATGATATGTGGTCAGCTATTCTGGTAACTTGGCGCAGGCTTGGGATTTCCAGTGATTCAACTCTTTATTATGAATAGGAAGAAGTCTACAAAGCAGGAAGTGAAAAGAAAATTCAAATAATGGACAAACGATGATAAGCAGTTATGTCCTAAATGGAAGATAAAACAAAAATCGAACATAAAAGTAGTAAAGTGAATGTTCTCAGGTCTGTAGGAGACAAACATTGAACTGCTGGGTATTTCTTAAATGACAAAGCACCTCTAAGGACACTGACAAGAGGCAGAACATGATCTATCCTGGCAGTCACAGGGAACGTGGTTTTTTCCTATGATGTAAAATACGTTGTATAGTTTTAATCAGCCTAATGAAAAACCAACTAAGGATATGAATTGGTATCTGTTAAACCCGAAAAATGTGCGGTGCCCACGCTAATGGAGGGATTCAAGTGCAAAGGCAAATTTAAGTACTGTTATGGATCATCAGACGAAGACTTACACACGTAGTAAAAATTCTGTCTAAAAAACCTGCGCTGGATCTCTCCTGGGTTCAGGGATTCCAGTTCAAAACCAAGCAGTTTGGGGACAAAAAGCACATTTTGCTGTTCCTGTTAAACTTCTGCTTTCAAATGGGATTTCCCGCAGCTGCGGGACCCCGCTGGGCGCCAGGCGCGGGGGGACAGGAGTCACAGCCACGCGTACCTGCGCTGCCGCTGAGCGTACGCCGGAGCTGCTGCTCCTGCTTAACTCATTCGAGAAAAACCTGAAGGGGCTCCTCACTCTTGTGTCTGCATCTGGAGAGCAGCTTAGTAATTCTGGGATTTTTTTCCCCCCACAGAAAAAAGCAGAAGCGTTATTTTAACGGCTCTGTAAAGCAGAAATCTTTTTCGAAAGGTTTAACAGAAGTGATTTGCTCTGAACTTTTGCAGTTTTAAGTCAAAGCCTTCAATGTTATTTGGAGAACAGATGGTGAAGCCATTCAGACGATTCACAAGATCGCGGCTGACACTGATTTCCAGCATCTCCCAAATCCCAAATATTGTAAAACCAGGAGTCCCAAGGAAGCCCTGCAACGTGAACTTCACTCTGGTCTTGCCATACAGCAGAGACCATCATGCCCATGAGTTACATTACGTTTAATTTAATTAACCTTTGCATGTCATTAAGCTCGGAGAGCAGGAACAGAAATAAATGAAATCACTACTTTATTACATGGGATTCCTAATAGTGTTATAGCTGGAAAAACACTGAGCTAGCAGAACTGCAGCTCACAGCGCTGCCATAGCTTTCTGAACGCTCCCTTTCGTAAGGAGGCAGCTCAGAGAGGAAATTTAATACTGGGCCATGTATCTGTGTGAAGAAAGTGCTTTAATTAAGTTACCAATGAGCAAAATTGGTTATGGAGTTGCGAAGCCAAGTTTCTCACAGCATTTTGTTCTGACAGGGGCACCAGATCCGCTAGATGGCTTGGCTGCTTTTGGAGGCTACTTGGGCTTTAGCTGTACTGCTGAACAGCTGCTAAACAGAAAAAAAAAGCGCTTTTCCCAGTACTTTTATATGATTTAAAGAAATCAATGAAAATTAGAAGTGAGTAGAAGGTATACCTTATTTTCTAGAGCATTGCTCCACTCTTTCAATAAGTTAACATGCTGCACTGCTGAGCTGGCTTCATGTGCTTTAATTTGTTGGTTTGTTCCCTGTGACAACAAAGAATTTATACATTTTAGCCAATTCCACTTCTTTTAGACCTACAAAGAAAGAGTATATCAAGACATCGAACCAGCACTACATTTTTGGTGCACGGATGCGTGCTGCAGAACAGTAGAGAGAAGGGAAATCTCCCTGGGGATTTACAGAAGTCAGGAATACATTGAATATAGCAAGTTCTATACAACTGCCACAGATCTCCATCCAGCGTACTGCACACGTCAGAGATAATAAAGATGAACGAGATTTGCAAAATGAATTGTATCTGGGAGTCTCTGGCGTAGCTTTACACTAAATAAAGCACAATAAAACTCCCAAGTCACACAAAACCTAAACCGTCCAATTCCCCAACCCGTAATTTAAAACTTGTGTTGTATTTCATGAACAGCTTCATAAGCACTCAATTCTCCCTCGGTCAGGTATGAATGACAAACATTCAAGATAAATTTATCATCACTGGAAGCTGCCAGCTTTCTAAATTGCTTTGAGAGATATCCCAATGCCTACTTTGTCATCCTGAGGTGGCACCGGGATTGCTCTGTGCTATTTGGATGCGCTGCCTCTGCACAACCTAGAAATGCTGCTACAAATCACCACCAGAGAGAAGGTTTACAGCACACACACAGATCGTATACAGAGTACATAAGATGCAGACCATCCTGCTTTATTTGCACCTCCCTCGGCAAGCGCTCGGCAATGCAGCGGATACTCGCTTTGGTGGCAGACAGGGTGCAAAGCAACTGAGAGGGTTTCAATGATCCTCAAGGTATGTACTCTATATAAAATACTCAAAATATATATGTGGATATATGTACATATATGCACACATATAGATACATAAAATGAATGGCAATACGTACGACATAACAGTGGGCAGGGTCACAGCAGTGATCGCTTCTACCACTAAGAGCATTACTGTTCACGTTTAAAATGAGGAATGCTCCTTATTTAGGAACCTGGAAATACCTGCAGGAAGGAGCGTTGCTGCTTACAGCTCTGGTCTCTTTAAGCTGCCATGGGCTAACGAATGATTCACTCTCTGATCGACCCCGTTTTTTCCTGTCAGCGGTTTCTGAAGTTTCCTGACTAATCTCGTCATGATCTAAGCATCCAAATTCCCCAAGATCCGTGGTAAGGGAAGCAGAATAGTGGAAGAGACTGGAGTAATCCTACTGGAACTAAACTCTGAGGTTTGGCTTTGTAAAATTTTCCATAAAAGATTGCAGGGATTGCCAGGATTAAAACCTGAAATTTTTCTATTTTCAATAAATTTCATGCTCCGATTTGATTATACACCTATGTGCACACAGACATATGAATGCACAGAAAAATACACGTTTTAAGTGCGCTAGCCGAAGCTTAACCTGAATAAAAATATTAAGACACACAAATGAGAGAAAATATAAACATATTTAGCTCAAGGAAATAAATACTTTCATAGAAACAACTGAAGTTACTCGTCTGTTTTCTGAAGGTCTAAAGCGACTTTCCTCTCATTCCAATTATAAAAGTTCTTCAAAGGTACCATCTTCCCATTTCAACAAGATGTACCTGATCACTGAACTCCCCAGCCACTGCAGCAACGCGTGGGCTTTTCCTGTTTTCTGTGTATTTTTCAAATGCAAACCCAAACATCTGCTGCATAACCGCTCGGATGACTTTTTCTTAACCGAGACCAGAGAGGTCCAGAACGTTCACGGCAAAGAGTTAGGTTCTACGTGCAGAATTTCATCAATTGGGAAGGAGAATTGTGATATACTGACCTGAAAAGTGCAGCCATAACGCTTAAAACTACAGGTACTTGGGGCATTAATACATTCTGACAAATGTGCATTCAACTGCAATAGGAAAAAAACGTGAGTTTTGACATGATAATGCTCAAAACAGAAAGGGCACAGGTTTATCAGGTCTGTACCGTGTGCCGCTGGCAGAACATACAACACACGTGTGTATATTTTCTCCAGTCTGCCCTGAAGTGCAAATACGCTCTCTATACACATACGTCAACCACACGCACATGCCAATACAGTATACAGTGTGATACATCGAATATACAGTGAAACTGCTACTAAAGACTGTTGCAGTAGGCCACCCAATTGAAGAGAAAGCCACATCCACAATTATCCACGGGATTTCAGTTGACTTTAGCCAATGACCAAGCGTTTCTCAACGAGGGATTTCTTTTCTTGGTGTTCTGAGCAAGTCTTAAGATCAGTTTCACTGTAGTAAAGTACATTTTTATTTATTTTTTTTTTTTCTAATCCTAATTTCACAACTTTTTTCAAAACAGGACATGCAATTCTCGGTGCCGAAATTTCACGGTTAAATTACACAAAAAATGACTACACAGGTACCGCATGAAACACACAAAGAGTTTTAGAAGAGGTGCAGTTCAGTAACTTTTAAAAACGCAGTACACGGGATTCAAACGGATTAGTAAAATGCCTGCATTTCTCACAGCTTGAGATTTATTCCAATATCTTGGGTTATTCTGAGCACAGCCCGCTTTTCCTTTAAAAAATAAACCAGTTCAGAGAAGCAGATACATATACACAGAGAGCAGCCATCGCAGCGCAGAGGGCAGCAGCTGGATGCAAACGGCCTAAAAGTTGGGAGCAAAGAGCCATTTTTGGCAAGGACAGAGCACCAAACCCTCCCTCTCTCCAAAAACAGGGTCTGCAGTTTGGGTTGCCCACAAAGCAGACGGGAACTGGAGCTCAGCATCACCCTTTGGGGTTTAAAATCTCATCTTGAGACTCCCACACGGGAAGCCCCATGACTTGAGGGAAGTGGTGAGCGGACGCTGCTATGGGACAGGCTTTAAAATGCCGTGTTGAGATGTATCGGTCACTCAGCTCTGATACGCACTGCTGTGTCCTGAACACTACCTGTGGAGATTCAGTCTTGTTTCAAAAGACACGTGGTCCGGGAAAAAAGTCAGAAAGAGACACGTGGTGTGCCAGGCTTTACAAGAACGCCCCATTTTCCACTTCTCAAAACTAGGAGTCTGCCAAGGAGTCATGAATTAAACATGAAAAGCTGCCTTTTCTTCTACAAGAACATATTCATTCGCTTGCCGGACGCTACAGAATTTGCTCAAACTGTTAGGCAGGCATTTTCCCATGTTCTGCATTAGCAGCGTTGTCCCTAATCATGCAGCTCAGTCATAGAGATCCATTTTCACAGTATCAGAAAAAAAATTAAGCAACAGACAGCAACAGATGATGCAGGGCAAGATG
Organism: Mesitornis unicolor; assembly: GCF_000695765.1. NCBI lineage: Eukaryota > Metazoa > Chordata > Aves > Mesitornithiformes > Mesitornithidae > Mesitornis > Mesitornis unicolor. Next base: position 25,438 of record NW_010171371.1, read on the forward strand.
AGACTTTAAAGCTGCGATTCTCCCAATGTTTCAGAGCCCAGATCTGGCCGGGTGTGTAACCACCCAGCCACAGCTCAGTATCTAGTGTGTATTTTATGTATCTCCTTATCCTGGGGGAAGAGACTGCCCCTGCGTTTGGCAGGTGCCTCATGCACTGCGGCGTGGTTAATAATTTACACGTGTAACTAAAGAGATAGTGAGAATGCAACTCAGGATCACTGGAAAGAGAAAAGAAACTCCGCTTTCCTTAAGCGAGGCTTACGGAGCGTGACTTCAGTAAGCTCTTGCTTACAAATAAGACCGTGGATGTGTTCAAAGATTTTATTTGTTTTAAATCTGGTCTGTACGTGACTGCAAGCTTCTGCACATTAAGAGGAATCTCTATGTGTTGCTGCATCCGGCTGCAGGAATG
>NW_010171371.1:25880-26964 GCF_000695765.1 Mesitornis unicolor
GCTTTACTCCCATCACCCTGCATTTCAATCTAATTCTCCAAGTGTCACTTATCATTTTCCCCCAAATTTAACAGCTGAAACCATAACTGAAGTTTTTCCATGGAACAACTCTACGTATCTGTGTGATTTTTCTAGTCTTTACTAACTCTGAACGTGCACTAAATTTCGATCCTCTTTCTATTTTAACCTAAGCTACCCCGAGATGCTGCTCTGCTGTGCTCACCAAATGCTTCACATGGGGGCAGGGAGGGGAGGGCCAGGAAAAACGAAAGCAGGAAAAACATGCGCTGATCTTGGGCAAGGCAAGTGTAATAAAGACACAAAGCTAAGAAATCATTTCTCTTTCAATAGGTTTTCAAGAAAGCGTTCAAATATTTTGAGTGTTCTCACACTTAACTGTGTGGTAGAAAAAGCTTTTCTTTAGATCTCACGTTTTAATAAGGAAATGGCTTCTGGCAAAATTCTTGCGAGATCTTACTTAAAAAAAAAAAAACACATGTAATTTTCCAGCAGAACACTGGGCATGACTTCTTACCTCGCTCCTCATGAGTGTTTTAACACTACATTTATGAGGACATGAAACCATGACACACGGGCAGTCTGTATCTTCGTGTTTCTACAGAGGGAAAAAGCAAACAAACCACAAATCAACTCTCACTCTGCCGTGACAGAGAGGACTCACCTGCAAAGAGAAGCATCCTGAAAAACAAACACCCCAGATCTCTTCCCCAGCGTTTATCCCAATTGTGCAAAGCGTTACAGGACTGCCATTGCTCAAACACCAGTTTATGCTTTTGATAGATATCAGATTATTTAGACCGATATTCCGAAGCAAAAATACAAGGTTTTTCTTGTGTTTTCCCATCCAGATTACATCTACTTGCTTCCCATCCTGGTGTTTTCACTTAGAGCAAACAAACAATAATAAAAGTCAAGTTTTCTCTCCCAAGAATGACTCACAAAAATGGGCACCTTTAAGAGTGAGCAGAACCACAGCAGATGGAAAAGCCCTTCAGGAACACACACTGCCCGCTCCCAGAGTACTTCTTCCCTATGTACGGATATTCCCCTGCCAATTCTTTCC
>NW_010171371.1:26995-33481 GCF_000695765.1 Mesitornis unicolor
AAACGTCTGATACTAAATCTCACTGCTACGCACCCAAAGTTCAAAGAGACGTGGAAATTTTATCACGATGCTGGGCAGGCATTTTGATCTGAACCCAGATGGTGACAGATACTTCAGTGTAGCTGTCAAACCATGTTACCGTAGGGAGGGGAAAAAAAATCAGGCCCAAGCTAATTGAATTTACATTTCTTCTCTGTTTTTCTCAAGAAAGTGAAAAACCTAGATTAAAAAAAAAAATCGTTTCACGTCAAGTGACACATCCCATTCAACTTGAAACAAACTGGGTCATTTCTGGTACTTCAGAAAAGCAAAGGAAATAAAGGCATAGTTTGAAAAGCCTGTTCGAAAAGGAGGAACGCACAAGCTTGCCCTTTTAGTCCAGTAACCACGTCTGGTTTTGGAAGCAAAACCAAGATGTAAAGGAGAGCCAAGCTCTGCGATGTGAAAGGCCTCACTCGGTTCAGAACTCTGCCATAAACCTGCAAATAGATGAAAACGTGTCCTGCCCCAATTTTACAAACAGACCATGGGGTATGCTGCTGTGAAGCAAATCTATCCTGCCACCCCTTTGACTCCCGCTAGTTCACAGCAAGGAAACCCAAGTTTCTCTTTCACCATGGAGCTGGGACAGCCACCCAAAACGTGGGGGTGAGGAGCCAGCTCCAGTCCCTCCCCACCAGGACACGGACACTCGACCAGGGGCCGTATCAACAGGCCAACAACCCCTCTACCCAGAGCGACCCCTGTCCGGGTGACTGCAGAGCCCTTCACGTACGCCATGGCCTGCTCAGGCTGCAGACCTGGGCCTAGGCCCCCCTCAACCTGAGCACATCTGAAATCACACTGAGAAGAGGCATCACAGGCAGCTTTGGGGAGCCTACTGCCTTACAGACTTCTTGACTGGCTTATCAACTACAAAACTAGAAAAATAATACTCCAACATTCATTTCCTACTTTTAACTTCCTCTCTTTTCTAACCTACCCAAACTATCTGGCAAAGGCTACGACATTGACTCTTGTTTCACGATAAAAAGGCAAATGCACTGTCTTCCTCAGCCCTCTCCCAGTCCTCTTTACCCCACACCCCAGTATCCACCCACTGAAACCCAGGGGAGCCTTTCCAGTGACTTTAGGATATACCAGACTCACAGAGTCACAGCGTGGTGGGGTGGGAAGGGACCCCTGGAGCTCCCCCAGTGCAGCCCCTGCCAGAGCAGGGTCACCAGAGCAGTCACACAGGAACACGGCCAGGGCTTTGGGTGTCTCCACACAAGGAGACTCCACAACCTCTCTGGGCAGCCTGGGCCATGCTCCAGAACCCTCACGCTCACAAACTTTGGCCTCATCTTCAGCTTGAACCTCCTGTGCTCCAGCTTGGGACCACTGCCCCTTGTCCTGGCATTGGACATCCCAGAGCAGAGCCTGGCTCCTTCCTCCTGACACTCGTCCTTGAGATATTGATGAGCATTGATGAGATCCCCCCAGTCTCCTCTTCTCCAGCTGAACAGCCCCAGCTCTCTCAGCCTTTCCTCGTGTGGGAGATGCTCCAGTTCCCATCACCTCAGTGGTTTCAGACTCCTCCCATTCCAGTGGCCTTCCTACAGACCTCCTAAATTCACACCATCGACCACACAAAAGCCGAACGCAGTGTGTAACACAGGTAACACCACACAGGGCTCCCTGCACACACGAGGGGAAAGCAGGGTATCAATATGGCTCCCCAAAAGAGCCAGTGCCACACTGGGAACATGTCTGGTTCCACAGCGGTGACAGGGGAACAAGATGGCAACGTCTTGTGTCCCCCCCATCAGCTCAGCTGTGTTTCAGGCCCCTGAGCAGAGCCCAGATGACCTGGGCAGGGTCTGCCCGTGACAGGCATCTTGTGGCCAGAGTGGTAGTGAAGAGGCCTAGGCTCCAAGTAGCGCTGTCCTTCCACATCTGCATCACGCTGCTACTGCCAAGGCACCCATTTTATAGGGGGAAGGCACTTCCAGGTAGTTTTGTGGATTAATTCAGAAGCATTTCAGCCTATGACTTTCTGTTCTAACAGCGCACCATCTTTATCTGTCGGGAGTTACGGGATGGAAAAGGCAGCTTTGTGACAAAAAAAAAAACCACCCAATTTTTCAGATGGGTTAAACAAAAGGCAAGAAATTAAGAAGTGAAGTCAGTCAGTGACAGTGCAGGCAGGACAAATACCATCTGAAAAACGCACACTAACGTTGTTAACTAAAGAGTCTGCCCCCAGCAGCGGGGATTTCCTGCCCCACGGCTCATGGCATTCTGTGAAGACACGAACCATAAGCACTCCGGTAAAATTATTTTTGTTTCAATTTGCATACCTTTTTTCTCGGGACGGTCCCTGTCTCTCAGTTTTCAGTTCAAGTCACTGAGGCCTGCTGCAGTCATTATGACATTAGAGAAAATTTTAGGCTACAGAAGCTCAAGATGAACTCGAGCTCTGGATGACAAAAGCCAAAGGAGAAGTCAAAAAGGAGCCTTTCATTCGTTCTCATTAAGCTTCTGACTCCTCATTACTAAAGTACAACGTGGCGTTTCATCAGGCCACCACAAATAAAACAATCTGCATATTAGTTAAAGAAATAGGGGGAAAAAATGCTTTCTGCACCCTTGCAGCGTGGAAACACAACTCCTTTTTCCACGTGCTGAGACATAAAAGCCAACAATAACACGAGGATGTAAGACCCCTTGGAAATGTTCTGACTGACAAAGAACTCCTAAGGGCAGGTGAGTGGTGGTACCACGTTAATACAATTACACCAGCGACATCTCAACACAAAACTACCTTTTAACAAACCCCTTTTGCTCTCTGGATAAATCAATTTATTACCTCTTAAAGCAACTCAGAACTCCACCACTTCAGACTTAGGAGAACAATTACCTTATTTACAAGCGCTCTTCTCTGTAATTCAAAGTAATAAGCCTTTCTTGTTGCCAAGACCTACGTCTAAAATGGGTTTCGCTGTGAATTAAAAACCTGAGAGACTAAAACTCGTCTCAGCTTCTGAGTGGCTCGAAAGCTAGTTCAAAGATTTCATAAATGTCAAATGCATCAACATCTGACAAGAGAGAGCTCTTGAACTAAGCCAGAGCTCTGTGTTCCTCAGAACGTAAGGATGGTTTCAGTCTCAAAAATTTAACTGCATTGCTCCTATAACAAGAAAATGCCTACAAGGAACCTGTGAGCACGTTGCTTAATGTGGAAATCCAGCTTGTACAGCGAGGTGTATTTAATACTCGCTGATTTTGTTTGCAAAGATACTATATAATTTTTAATGTTGCTCTTTGCCTCGCATCAACTCCCAGCCTAAAGAAAAATCTGTGAGACCAGCATGTGTAATTGAACCGACTCCAGTTTCACCGCTGTGTCAGGATGTGCAAGGATACACACACTGTAAACTTGATTTCCTCTGGGTATTTTCACATCGCAGCCACTTCATGCACAGTTATTGAGGCAGTACAGTAAGAGTGCTGCGAGACTTCACCCGCCAAGCCATACACAAAACACACGTGAAAATGAAGTTCTCAATGAGGAGCAGCTTTCTTTGCCCAGAGGTGCTGTTACACGAAGGCATAGGTTAAAACCTCACCAGGTTCTGATTCAGGTCTGGCTTCCAGTTATTTTTGTGCACACCGTTTCTCCACTCAATGGCTACGTTTATGCACTTCCTGCACAGCATTTATTTGTTATGATGGCAGTGCATTTATTGTATCGAGTCAAGCTACTCAATGGCTACGTTTATGCTCTTCACAACATTTAATTGTTACGATGGCAGTGCATTTATTGTATCGAGTCAAGCAAAACAAAGCACAGCAAAAATTACTTTAGTAACAATATTATGCACTGGGTCTGATGCATTTTTTTTCAAACGCAGCAATACTATCCACTGGGTCTGATGCATTTTTTTTCAAACGCAGTATCTGAACATCAGGACAAAATAAATGTTTCCCAGTCAGTGCAGCTACACAGAAGCACAAGAAGAGTCATTACTGCACATTAAAGTATGGAACCTTGTCCTATACATGAAATAAAATACTGTACCTGCAACATAATCATTGGGACTTGGCTTTTACAGTATTTACAGGTTGTCTCCCGGTATTTACAGGTCTTCTCTACGTGGTCTGGCAAATCCTTCCTCAGTATTTTCTCTTTGCAGTCAGCGCGGGGACACGCGAGTTCTTCAAACTGACAATCCGTTTTCAAATGCATCTGGAAGAGTAACAAGAAAACAGTCAGGTCAACTCAGCTGTGGGCATGTCTCCATCCTTGGAGACACCCCGCTTGAAATAACTTCTTTAAATAACTTCTGAACCACAGCAAGCAAAGTTATCTGTGCACTGCGCTGTGCAAGAGCAAACACTAACACATCTACCCAGGAACAGATTTCTGCCTTCACACCCCATTTACCCAGACAGCAGAATGCAGTGTGTTATAGATGTACACGAGCTACTTTCATACTAAAACCATTTGATCACGCTCCAAAATTCCACTCAGGCTATTTGAACAGGAGGTAAGCTTGCATTTCCAAGGTGCATTACTCCAAATAAACACAAATACTGCTTTTAAGTCGTTGAAGCCCCCCAGCTTGCTCATTCAAAGCCAGTTTAAGCACCTGCAGCTCTCACTGCAGACTGCTAAATCACTGATTGCCGCTACGCTCCGTCTTCGAGAAACAGAGCTACAACTTATTCTGTGTAGGTCTGGAGAAGCCAAACATCTAACCCCGTGCATAACCACCACTACAAGAGAGGACTAAGACCGATAAATCAAAATACAAGCACACCAAAAAGGAATTCAAATTTCTCACATCTGTAAAGTACACGTTAAGATTTTTCCCAATTTTAGCTCTCCCTCCCGTTCCCATTTGCTTCGTGCGTTTACATTTCTGAGCTTTAGCGGCCCAGCCACAGCATTTTGGATGAGAATCCCTTATAGCTCATCGAAAAGGTGAGCTTCAAAACAGTCCAGCTCTATTCCAACATTTATAAATCAGATAACCAGCAGTGTGAGCAAGTCAAGAAACGGACTGAGGTCTTAATTCGCAAGGCTTCCCCTCAGACTTTAATTCAAAAAGGAAGCTCGTGGCTGTGTTACGTTACTTACCAGTAGCTGACCCAAAGAAAGTTGTTCTTTACAGCCCTTGTTTTCATTTCTGCAGTATATCTGAAGGGCAAGCAGTTCTCTCCTGCAACAGTTATCTTTAAATACCTGAAAAATCCAAAATCACTTCGTTTAAAAACACTCAAGAACAAGCACGTTCAAATGAAGCACAAGCCATGCAATTTAGCTGCAGCAGTGTCGTTTAATTCTAGTTTCATGTGCCAGAAATTAATTCCTACCATGCCATTTCCCTTGAACGTGCACATCCCAGATTCCTCTGCTATGAAGCAGCTCAGTGAAAGAGAATATTTGGACAGATGCTCTGCAACCGATTCGCTTTTACTATCAATGCAATAAGGGGAAAGGTACAAGAAAGGATTAAATATTTTGCTTTTGCTTGCCAATAATAGGCCTGCATAAGCTCGAACTCTCTAAATTGTCTGGGAAGCTGTGTTTTAGGCCTAATACCACTAAAAAGCAGAGTGGTTTGGAGAGGAAGGATCTGGTAGAAGGGAGTCCCACAAGCACCAGAGCAGTAACACATAATTTAAGACATTTTCAAAGGTCTGAGACTGGAGGAGGTTTATTATTTATAGATAAGAAGGATTTGAGCACCTCTCCATTTTAATGTTTATAAGTCCTTTCAGCATTTTTTTGTCTGTAACAGGACTGCAAGAAGTCAGAAACAGAGCACTCGACGTTTGGATTTTTCACTTTTAATGGGCAATGCCCCTTAAAAGATAAAGAGAAATCACAGCTGCACTCTCAAGAAGCCCCCCTGCTATGGGCAGTGACCATTAAGAAATTCCAAAGAACTGAGCCCAACCTTTGGCTGCTGCTCTGACAAACGTGATTCTGTGACACAGCATCACAGAGGCACTGAGGTTGGGAGAGACCTCCAAGATCATCCAGTCCAACGTCAACCTAACGCCACCGTGGCCATAAACCATGTCCCCAAGTGCCACATCCCTGCACTTGTTGACACTGTGGGGTCACTGTCATTAAGGAAGGGCAGTGCATGCTAACATAGAACACCAAAACCAATCTGGTCAGATCTGAATCCACCTCAGCATTGGTGAGAAGGAAACGCTGCAGCCATCCTCATCTGATCCCATCTGATGCAGGTCACTGATTTCTGCTTAATTTTCAGATGTGTGTGTGAAGTTTAATGTATCAACAAATCTCACTTGAATTAATTTTCCCAAGTAATTCACAGTGTTACTAGGTGTCATTTAGCATGTCAAAACTGAATTACTGCTCAGAGAACTACTTTGTGTTGAGACAAGGAGAGATTAATGTACCCACTAACCTTTTCTTGAAATTGGTCATTATTACAGAATCCCAGCACGTCAGGAGTGGGAAGG